>NW_009608823.1:25368-52754 GCF_000690535.1 Cariama cristata
TGTGGGTGTGGCTGATCGCTGCTCAGGGATGGGATGGGCATCAGTCAGTGGGTGGTGAGCAATTGCACTGTGCATCACTTGGTTTTCTTGGGTTTTACTCGTCTCTCTCTCTCTGTTGTCTCTCTTTCATTACTATTACTATTGTTGTTGTTAGTATAATATTTTACTTTATTTCAGTTATTAAACTGTTCTTATCTCAACCCATGGGTCTTACCTTTTTCCAATTTTCCTCCCCATTGCACTGCTGGGGCGAAGCAGTAAGCGAGCGTCTGCGTGGTACTTAGTTGCAGGCTGAGTTTAAACCACGACAGCCCTTTTTGATGCCCAATGTGGGGCACAAAGGGTTGAGATAACAACAGATCTGACCACAGCATGTTAAAGCAAATTTGTTATAAGCATTCATTATATTAGTTTAATAGTCACTGGTCACAATGTTGACTTACTTGCTTTCAGAGTTGTTGCACTGGTTCTCAGAGTTGCACTATGTAATACTTTTCTTGCAGAATGTGTTCCCTGTTGCATTGTTTATTATCTTTGGGTCTGGGTTAAGGTTATGATTTTGCTGTACTTTGTAACACGGGTTTATGGTATGATAGAATTGCTGGTCAGGAAACTAATCTGGTTATTTGTACTCAGCACTGCTGTCACCTCTGTACTTCGGGAGCCATCTGTCGGGAACTATTAATAATTACATCTTTTACGTTTTCTCCTTGGAGAGCCAATCTATGGAGGAAACGTCTTTCCATGTCTTCTCCTTCTCCACCAGCCCAAATACAATGGCATTTGAGAATTTTGAAAATTTTGAATATCCTTTGGACGTTGAAACCATTGTCATCCTATTGCTAGGACCAATGAATGTGATTCAGATCTTGTTTAAGGTTAAGCAACTGTTTGCGGCTCTTCTGTCCCCAGGGACAGGCACTGCAACTATTCTGACCCCAACGACAGACACTGTGGCTACTCCAACCCTAGTGACAGGTGCTGGGCTTACTCCGACCCCAGCAGCAAGCACTTCGGCTAGTCCGACCCTGGTGACAATTGCTGTGGCTACTCCAACCCTGGCAACAGGCACTGCGCTTACTCAGACTCTGGCAATGGGTGATGCAACTGAACCAGAGGACCAACCCATGCCAGTATCAGTCGCTCCCATACACAAGAAAAAATGAACACGAAAGGCAGCTTGTTTAGTAAAGGAAGATGAAACAGGGCCATCACAAGAACAGGAGAAAGAGACAGAACCAAAGGTAACCACCAAATCCCTATCCCCGAGTGAGCTGCAGGATATGCAGAATGATTTCAGCTGTTGTCCAGGTGAGCGTGTTATCACTTGGCTGCTCTGATGCTGGGATAATGGGGCTAGTAGCCTGGAATTAGAGGGCAGGGAAGCCAAGCATCTGGGATCACTTTCTAGGGAAAGGAGCATTGACAAGGCAATTGGAAAAGGGACCTAAGCCCTCAGCCTCTGGAGACGACTCCTGTCAAGCGGGAAGGAAGGATATCCCTTCGAGGAAGATGTTAGATGTCAACCAGACAAATGGGCCGCTATGGAGAGTAGGTATCCAGTACCTGAGGGAATTAGCCATGCTAGAGATGATTTATTATGACCCAACCAACGCACAGTCACCCACGGATCCAGATGAAGTCTGGTGTACATGACCCATGTGGCGGAAGTTTGTACGGAACACACCATCATCATAGGCGAACTCATTGGCAGTAATGACCTGGAGAGATGAAGAGGCACCAGCAGTGGATGAAGTGGCTCACCGACTGTAGCAATACAAGGAAAATCTCTCTTCCTCCATTGTGTTGGCTGTGGAAAAGCTGTCCCAGGAGGTCCAGCAACTCAAAGAGGCTAAGTCCTACTCTCCACTTGTATGGACCAATATCTCAGCTATTAACAGTAAGCATTCTTTTGCTTAAGAGAGAGAGAATGTAGAAGGTACACACCATGGGGTACCCTGTGGTTTCACCTGCGGAACCATGGAGAGGACGTAAGGAGGTGGGATGAAAAATCTACCTTGACCCTAGAGGCATAGGTACATGAATTGCAAGAAAAAACAATCACAAATGGGGATTCTTCCAACAAAATTGCAGCTCCAGTTTCTGGTGGGCAGTTCTCCAGACAGAGTGGAAGGGCTGATCTTACTCCTGGTCCTATGGAAAGGAATTCTAATCTGTTTTTAGCAGGAGTGAGTGGAGAATTCTGTGACCAGTTCTAGAGCGGCCCTGCCTCCAGCCAGATGGATGAGAGGGACAGTTGGGTTTATTGGACTGTGTGGATCTGGTAGCCTGGCATGTCAGACCCACAGGAGTACAAGGCTCTGGTGGACAGTGGTGCACAGTGTACCCTAATGCCATCAAGCTATAAAGGGGCAGAACCTATTTATATTTCTGGAGTGACAAGGGGATCCCAACAGCTAACTGTATTGGAGGCCGAAGTGAGCCTAATTGGGAATGAGTGGCAAAAGCCCCCCATTGTGACTGGCCCAGGGGCTCCATGCATCCTTGGCGTAGACTGTCTCAGGAGAAGGTATTTCAAGGACCCAAGAGGGTACTGGAGGGCCTTTAGTATACCTGTCTTGGAGATGGAGGAAATTAAGCAGCTGTCTCCCTTGCCCAGTCTCTCGGAGGACCCTTCTGTTGTGGGGTTGCCAAAGGTCGAAGAACAGGTGCCGATTGCTACCACAATGGTGCACCAGCGGCAATATCACAGCAACCGATACTCGCTGATCCCCATCCATAAGCTGATTCATTGACTGGAGAGTGAAGGAGTGATCAGCAGAACTCACTCACCCTTTACAGCCCCGTATGGCCAGTGTGAAGATCTAATGGAGAGTGGAGACTAACAGTAGACTATTGTGGCCTGAATGAAGTCACGCCACCGCTGAGTGCTGCTGTACTGGACATGCTAGAACTTCAATACAAACTGGAGTTGAAGGCAGCTAAGTGGTATGTCACAACTGACGCTAATGCGTTTTTCTCAACCTCTTTGGCGGCAGAGTGCAGACCACAGTTTGCTTTCCCTTGGAGGGGTGTCCAGTACACCTGGAACTGACTGCCCCAGGTGTAGAATCACAGCCCTACCATTCGCCATGAACTGATTCAGACTGCACCGGAAAAGGGTGAAGCTCTGGAACACCTTCAACACATTGATGATATCATCACGTGGGGCAATACAGCAGAAGAAGTTTTTGAGAAAGGGAAGAAAATAGTCTGAATTCTTCTGAAAGCCAGTTTTACCATAAAACAAAGTAAAATCAATGGACCTGCATAGCATATCCAGTTTTCAGCAATAAAATGGAAAGGTGGACGTCATCACATCCTCATGGATGTGATCAACAAAATAGCAGCTATGTCTCCACCAACTAGCAAAAAGGAGACACAAGCTTTCTTAGGCATTGTGGGTTTTTGGAGAATGCACATTCCAAATTACAGTCTGATTGTAAGCCCTCTCTATCAAGTGACCTGAAAAAAAGAATTATTTCAGGTGAGGCCTAGAGCAATGACATGTTGAAGAGGCCCCCTTGTATAATAAATTACTGGAACATGAGAAGCAATATGCCTTATTCACTGATGGGTCCTGTCATATTGTAGGAAAGCATCAGAGATGGAAGGCGGCTGTATGGAGTCACCTACAACAAGTTGCAGAAACTGCTGAATGAGAAGGTGAATCGAGTCAGTTTGCAGAGGTAAAAGCCATCCAGCTGGCTTTAGACATTGCTGAACAAGAAAAATGGCCAATACTTTATCTCGGTACTGACTCATGGATGGTGGCAAATGCCCTGTGGGGGTGATTAAAGCAGTGGAAGCAGAGTAACTGGCATTACAGAGGCAAGTGCATCTGGGCTGTTGAATTATGGCAAGATACTGCTGCTGGAGTGGAGAACCTCATTGTGAAGGTACATCACGTCGATATTCATGTACTCAAGAGTCGGGCCACTGAAGAACATCAAAACAACCAACAGTTGGATCAGGCTGCTAAGACTGAAGTGGCTGAGGTGGATCTGGACTGGCAGCATAAGGGTGAACTGTTTATAGCGTGATGGGCCCATGATACCTCAGGCCGTCAAGGAAGAGATACAACGTATAGATGGGCTTGTGATCACGGGGTAGATTTGACTATGAACACTATCGCACAGGTTATCCATGAATGTCAGACATGCACTGCAATCAAGCAAACCAAGCAGTTAGTGCCTCTCTGGCATGGAGGACAATGGCTGAAATACAAATGTGGGGAGGCTTGGCAAATTGGCTATGTCATGCTCTCACAAACCTGCCAAGGCAAACACTATGTGCTCACAACGGTGGAAGCCACCACCAGTTGGCTGGAAACATATCCTGTGCCTCATGCCGCTGCCTGGAACACTATCCTGGGCCTTGAAAAGCAAGTCTTGTGGCTGCGTGGGACCCCTGAAAGAATTGAGTCAGACAACGGGACTCATTTATGAAACAACCTCATAGACACCTGGGCCAAAGAACATGGTACTTAGTGGGTATATTACATCCTCCATCATGCACGAGCCTCTGGGAAAAATCTAATGATACAATGGACTGTTAAAGACTACATTGAGAACAATGGCTGCTAGGACATTCAAACATTGGGATACACATTTAGCAAAAGCCACCTGGTTAGTCAACAGTATGGCATCTGCCAGTTGGGCTGGCCCTGCACAATCAAAAATTTTACATACTATAGAAGAGGATAAAGTCCCTGTGGTGCACCTAAAAATATGCTAGGGAAAACAACCTGGGTGATACCTGCCTCAGGCAAAGGCAGACCCATCTGTGGGATTGCTTTTTCTCAAAAGCTGGGTGCACTTGCTGGGTAATGTGGGAGGATGGGGAAGTCTGATGTGTACCTCAAGGGGATTTGATTCTGGGTGAGAATAGCCAATGATTTGAATTGTAGGATGTTAATTGCTATATAACACTGTATATCATCACTACTATGGTGGCTATATGCCATATCAAGGGTATTACAGTAAAAATCACCCAGATTAATGAAGAATGAACTTTGATGAAACTGGACAGTTGCAGCAGTGATGGAACCAGAACTGGCTTCAGCATGCAACAATACACCACCACACACCATTTTTTCCTGTCCTGAAAGACTGTTACGACAGATGGAGCCCAAAGTTGTAGACTAAATGAACTCAACGGACGTTTTAGAGGGATGGCCCATAAACTAAAGGAATTATATCAGTGTGTATATATATTAAATGACAGGAAGGGTGATGATATATTGGAAAGTGTGGAACCTGGGCATGATATAAATGGTATAGTAGCTATACCATTCCTAGTAGCTGGTACAGTGCTGTGGTTTTGGATTTAGTGTGAGAATAATGTTGACAACACATGGATGTTTTAGTTGTTGCTGAGTCGTACGTACCCTAAGTCAAGGACTTTTCAGTTTCCCGTGCTCTGCCAGCGAGGAGATGCACAAGGAGCTGGGAGGGAGCACAGCCAGGACTGCTGACCCGAGTTAGCCAGAGGGATATTCCATACCCTAGAACGTCATGCCCAGTATAGAAACTTGGGGGGGGTCGCTGGGAGCTGGCTGGAAAGGGCCGATCACTGCTCAGGGCAGGCTGGGCATCGGTCAGTGGATGGTGAGCAATTGCACTGTGCATCACTTGTCTTTTCCTGGGTTTTACTCCTCTCTCTCTCTTTGTTACCTCCCTTTTCATTACTACTACTACTATTATTATTATTGTTGTTATTATTATTAGAATATTTTACTTTATTTCAGTTATTAATTACCTTTAATTACCTTTTTCTGATTCTTCTCCCCATCCTACTGGGTGAGTGGTGGGCAGTGTAAGTGAGCAGCTGCATAGTACTTAGTTGCTGGCTGGTGTTAAACCATGACACTGAGAGACTTAGCTAAACTGAAGAATTAGTGCAACCTCCTGAATGTCCCTCAGGAAGGGTGTATGTAGCTTTATGGGTGTAGCCAGTGGGGCATCGGGTAGTATGTGAATGTTGGCTGTACTTGTAGTGCATCTTTTGTAGAAAAACAAACCAAAGGGTGATTCCTGAGCTGTGTAGGTCAAATTCCCAGACTCATCTGAGCAGTTGGATGTTACTTCCATATCTGTACTCTAGAGAACCTTCCAGATAGTTCCGGGATGACATAATGATGCAACTGTTGCAGCCAAGCTGATGCAAAGATTCAGTGGCTCCATGGGGATGGATGAGCTGCATGTAAGGTCCAGCCCTCCTCTCTCATCCCCATCAGTATCCTTTACAGCAGTGACTGCAATGTGGGTCTCACCTCATACAAACCTTGATTTCCTTCAGGACAAATAAGGTGTTAGAGACTGGTCCAAGGACAACTTCCTCCTTCCTGCGTTGCTAATTAACTCTGGTGAAACTATGGTCTGCAAAATGTGTCTAACCAAGGGTTTGCTTTAGGAGATGCTTATTCTTTCCACCCAAGTGGGCAAGCTAGTATGTTATTTGCTACTGCTAGCAGTAGACTGACAACTTCCACTGTCCCACATGTAGATGTGCAGAGAAGGGTGGTGATTCTCTCTAGCCGTGGATGTGCAAAGATCACCTTTCCAAGACTGGCTGGTCATTTTAGTCATAAAATCTTTCAGTCACCTTCAAACCATTGGGTAGGAATTGGTGTGGTAAAGTTACAGAAATCAGTTTGTTTGTTCTTATTTGGTCTCAATATCCTAATAAGATACATAAATGGAATGGAATATGTATGCAAGAGTGGAGTGATAGGATTTAATCTCTGGCGGATTTACCCTTTGTTGTGCGTCATGACGTGCTGTATCCAGTGTCTCTGGATGCTGTGGACTTCAGTGGTTCATAAGTGTTTCTTAGAAGTCATGTAATTCAGGACTGTGTCTGCAGTTACGGCACTGTGCCATATTCTTTCAGTTTCTGCAGGCTTCCTTCTTCATGCAACAAAAATGAATGCTTCTTGAAGATACTTGAAGTATTATGTTTCCTGTTGATACCCTGTTATTTTTCAGTTGTATCCAAATTGGACAAAACCTATCTTAGTATAGACACATCTTACTGTCTTGTCTTGAGCAGAAACATATGTTAAGCATATGTTAAATGGTGTTACATCAGGTACCTTTAATTCGGTGCTGTTTAAAACTGTTAGCGGGTAGGACTAATCACTCCCAATGTAATAATTTAAAATAACTGAACAGGCTTTGTCTGAAGAGTTGCCCGCATGTTAAACTGGCTGTCTTCCCCACTTGAATGTCTACAGCATTTAGACATAATTCTGGAGAGATTTTGCAGAGTTGGGATTCCAATGACATCCATGTGCTAATAGGGCCAAATAATGGAAATTTACGCTTTCTATTTTAAGGTTGCCCTGAAGGCCATGTATCCAAAGGTTTCCATTGTAGGAGAAAATACTGTGTGTGTTTAACTAACATTTGTTTATGTTATTCTTAAAATATTTTGACATTTCTAGGGATGCCATATAATCTTCCTAATCTTTTTTTACTCTAAAATTAGAGATGTTAGAGCTCTGTCACAGGTTAACATTACTAAGTGTGTTTTAAGTTTCTACAGCATTCAATGTTTCTACAGCATTGAACTAGCAATATGTAAAGCAAAGACTTGCAAAGGTTTTTGTGCCTTAATCATTCTAGCATTGCATGCGAAAACATTTTAAAATGTTTCATGAAGACTGCTAGGTCTTAATTAAAAATACAACTTTCCAGCCCAGAAGTTTACATTTCAAAGAGGCATTGCATTCAGGTGACTCCTTAAGAAGGGATGATTTTTCTGTAATAAAATTTCACAGATGTCCACATGGCTCGACAGCACAAATCATCCCTTAAGTAAAAGGTATATAAAGTAGCAGTTTGTGGCTTATGCTTTGTTTCTGCAGTAAAGCTAGAAGAATCTGGAGAGAGTTTTAACCGAAAAACTATAAACATACCTGCTAGAGGGCAATACTGGTATATATACAAGGAAGAGTGCTATGCTGGGCCTTACCTTTTAGTTACAGGATGCTTGTCTGCTCCTAGGTTTCACAACAAAGGCGTTTATGTGAAAGTTGGGCTGCAGAAGATAAGTCATACCCGAAATCTTCACAAAGACATAAAGCTTCAAGTGGACCAACACGAGGTGGAGTTACCAAGTATAGAAGGACTCATTTTTATTAATATACCCAGGTAAAAAGGAGAGGAAGAATCCTGTGCGGATACATGTCTGGCTGTATGTGTGGAAATGCTGCTTGGTATTTGAGCTTCAAATGTCAAATGGTTGGATAAAATGTTAAATGGTCCAGATTAATAGATGGTTGTTACTGGGTATTTTTGATTACTGCCTGACTTGCTGGCTTTGCAACTGTGCTTAAGGGGAGCTAGCTCTTAATACCATTTTGACATCGTTTTTCTGATCCATTGAAACTCACAATCTCACTCTACATAAAGGTGGTACTATCTTGTTTTCCCAGTGCAAACCCTTGTACATTTGCTATTTCTTCTGTGTCCTGTAATTTGGAATGATTTCCTCACCAAAGGTCTTCAGACTTCCTTTGGAGCAGTTTTCTAGTAAAACATGACTTTTTAGGCATGGTTGAAGGCCTGTGTCTTCTGTCCACTACCATTTTCCCCCTCCTCCAAACTATTTGAATGGTCCACCGGATTTCACCGTGACTTGTAGGAGGATCAAAGATGATCAACTTGCACATACTTTCTGGCATGCTAGAGACCAAGTGCCTAAGCAGTTTCTGCAGTGAAGGCCAGCCAGGATTCAACTGTCAAACACTATCCAAGTCATACAACCAGCTGGTCAGTATATGTGGAGTCAGTGATGCTACCTGGCTAGCTGTGGAAAACCCACAGTTTGGGTACCTTTCACGGAGTTGTGGGGGCTGCCCTGACACCTGCAGGGAGCTAGAGTTACTGCTGTGAAAAAAGGAAGGCAAATCTGCAGGAAACCTGGCTTCCTTAGATCTGCTGTTGGTAGAGGCAAGTTTCTTGTTTGCACAAAATCAGCAGGTGATTAGTGCTGCTATACTATTACTATTTTTTTTTCAAGTTACACTCTTATCTTAAACTACCTGTAACTCTTTCCATTTTAGTCCGAAAATGTTTCAACTTTTTGTTCAAATGCATATATTTACAGGTACACACACATATGTGCACGTGCACATATGCACAAGTATACATTGCACATGTGAACTGTGGCGAAGAAAAGATTACAATTAGTACTGAGCAGTCAATGCACTAAAACAGTAAGCGAGTGATTTGAGTAAGGAGGGTCAATACTGCACAAAAACCAACATGGTGTTAAATTGTCAGAAGCATGTCAGCGGATTAAAGTGCAGGAATACTTGCTTAACTACAAGTGAGTTTGGCCAGGTACAAGAATAAAAACTTGATACTTGTTTTAGCTGTAGATTCTCTTCAGTAGCTTCCATGAATATTGTCAAGACCAGTAAGATCTATGTAAAGTTCTTAAGTCTTGGAAGTTAAGTGTTAGTGTAGCTGTAACCTGTACTTCCCAGCAAACTAAAACTCTTTGGAGTTACTTTCTTCTTTCCTACTCTTTTTCTTTCAAATGGAAACTACTTACTTCACTCCTTCTTTCACTCCTAAATATCTGGTCAGAAGTCTTCCAAATTTTAGGAAAACAATTCCTGCTTTTACAGTGCAAGGAAGCTGTGTTGTCTCCTCCGGCTCGTGGGGATCAGAGTGTCTAGCTTTTGGAATCTGCAAACTAGCCATCTGTGGCAGGCTGCCAGGCAGGGTGCTTTGTGGCAGACAGAAGTCCACAGGTGGTCACTGTGGTGTGCTCTCTATGCAGCTGGGGGTCTGGAGCCGATCTCTGGGGATCTGAGAGTGATAACCGCTTTGAGAAACCACGCATCGATGATGGCCTGCTGGAAGTTGTTGGTGTTACTGGCGTTGTTCACATGGTAAGCTGGCGTCTCAGTAAGAACTGAAAAAACATTCATTTTCTCAGACTGGTTTATTTTTGTAACAAACTGTGCATTGCAAGTGCGTAGTCCTAAAAAGTCTGCATCTATGATATACCATCGTTTATTCAGGTACTTGTTGCATCATACAGAAATGGTTATAGACCATAAGCAGAATTCATGGGCAGCATCGGCTTTCTGTGAACAAAGTGTTCAGATGTCGGGAGTTTAGCTGCAGCTGGTATGCCTGTTCGTAGACTGCAGTGCCCTCTCATTGCCTGCTTACTGGCCTGCCCTGAAGGTCCATATTTAGGTGCCAGACTACAACAGATGTAATGGAAACTGAAGAAACCTGTGGTTTGATAAGGAGAAGTTAATAGGAGTGTGAAGAACTTGTTAAAAGTGCATGGGGAAATGCTTCATGATTTAAGTAGACTTTGAACCAAGGCCAGAAACATACATGTATACATATGTATGAAATGCAAACATCTATATATATATATATAAGTATTACGGAATGTACTAGCTTTCTCATAACAGGTGTCGTGGTGTCAAAACTAAACAGTTCATGAGATGAAAACAAGATTTTATTTTAATGTTACAAAAGCACGCACTTTTCACTTAGGCAGTGTATTTGTGAAAAATCTTGTCATACCTCATCACACAGGGCAGAGATTCCTTCTAGACAGGTAGCTTTATAATTATGTGCCACAGGCTTTCCAAGACCTGTCTCTGAAAATCTGATGCTAGCTACTCTTGATCCAGACACTATGTGAAGCAGATGGTATGCTAGTTCTGCAAAGAATGTTACTACTTAATTTCTGCAACTTGAATTCTTCTGTGTATTACATATTTTTAAATGGCCTCCTATTAGCAATGCAGTCCTATGGGATGGCAGGTTATTTTTGTCTTTTCTTCATATTTCTTTCACTATCTTAAGAAATCTGCTACTGAAAAAGCATATGTGGTCAGGTAACTAGAGACAACTAATCCATACAACCACCAAAAATGGAAAATTGGGTGCTTAAAATTGTTTGTGCAGCTCGATCTTTGGTATTGACCAACTTTACCATTTTGTAATTTAGATCTTTTAAGGAAGACACATATAAAAACGTTCCATTAGAAGAAGTGGTTTGGTAGAGATCCTTAAAATTTTTATGAAAGTTAGGAGCAACAAGGACTGTACCCGTTGCTTTGGAATATAAATGTTAAAAAACCCATGCCCTGGTTTTGTGATCTTCTGTTAAGGTTTTTATCCCCATGTTTGGTGTCTATACACATTCTCCAAGAGAATGTGGAGCAGCAAAGTTCACTTTGCTTCACTTCTTACTGTTAACACTCAGCTATTACGGTAGTTGAGTATATGTATATATGGTTGAATGTTTATAATATATGTGTGTGGAGTTGAGTTTGGCAAAACTCTTTCTCCACCTGTTTACTGAAGTGCTTTTAGACTTTTGAGTTTCACGTGTGCCAAAGTGTGTGTGTGTATAGCTACGTGTTTTGAAAATGTGTTTACTAAGTTATGGAGGGGGGAAGTAAAAGCACAGAAGACCTTTGTGAGTGAATGCTCCTTGGCCAACCTGAGCATATAAATGACTTCACTGTGTAAGTTATTTTGCCTCTGGCAGCCTGGAGAGATATCTGAGTTCTTCCTCATGCACTAACTTAAATAATTAATGCTGCGTCAGTAAAGGCATCCTATGCAGATTTTGCCTGAACATTTCTTTTACTTGAAAATTAAAATGTCAGGTGAGAGTAAAATTCTATCCACCTGGCTTAAGTACAGCTAGTATTTGTGATTCCTGTTTATTGGGGTGATTGATATACTGGCATTTACTTCCTAACAGGGTCAAGTCCAAGGTGGTTTTCGATCAGGAATCCGCATAGCCCAAGGCTCCTATTTTCGTGTAACACTCCTAAAGCCAATTCCAGTTCAAGTTGATGGAGAGCCCTGGATTCAGGCCCCTGGCCAGATTATTATTTCTGCTGCAGGACCAAAGGTACTGGCTGTAGGTTTGTCTTAGCAAGTTGGCTTTGTTTCTCCAGTGGATATTGCCATATTATCTTGCTTGTCTGTTACATGCTGATGCTTAACTTTAAAGGAGCTAATTGGCATGGTGTAGTATCTGTTGGAGAAATAAACAGCAGTTTTTACAGAGAATGGTTTGAGGGCCCTCTCCACTGGCACAGATGAGGCTTGTGTTTAAAAAAGTAGTCTCTGAGCTTCAGCCTAGTGACTTAACTTTTTCCCCTGTATTGAGATCTCCAGGTAGTGTTGCTTGCCCTGAAGCAGATCGCAGTTATGAAGGCCATGGTAGTATTGCAGTGTGTGAGGTAGGAAGCAGTCTGCTGGCGGTGCTGGAGGAGAGAAGGTCTGTCAGAGAGTAGCAAAGGAGAAAACTGAATAATGGAAGAGGAGAGTCTGAGAAAAAGAGACTTTGGAGTAATCAGTGTCTGGTTTTCCTTGATACCTCAATGTATATGTAGAAGGAAAAGAGCATCAGCTACCTAAGAATTTAACTTCTCTATTGACATTGAAATTGTGAAATAAACATTTTGCAGTAGTTGGCTCTGGCGCACACTGATCTACACATTTGCCTGCTACCTTAAGATACCTTTTTAACTCACAGAAATTTATAGCTACAGGCAATCTCAGAGAGTATGTAGCCCTAGGAGGGTGACCAGAACAATCGCCCTTGCAGAGGAAACATGGGTGAAAAAGAGGGTCATACCTCAATTGTTTTGGAATATGTTAAACTTTGTTCTTTTCCTGAGAGAAGGGCAGGGGGTGGGGAAGAGAGAGATAAAGAACAAACCTAACGTGTCCTTCCAGTGAGAAATATTTCTATCTTTCTATGAGTTTAGTGATTAATAGCATTATCTGTATATATATCTGTATGCGTATGTATATGTGTATACATGAATATATATGCATACACATACATATTGTCATACATCTATATACAGATATATACATGTGTATGTATATGTGAAAAAAACAGTTAATCTTATAGCTTTAGAAGGATAGGTGCTTCAGATAGTTGCGTATTTAAATATTTTTCTGTTGCAGTTCCAACATTTTACTTCTTTATTAGTTAGTTGCCTTAGATCTGCTTATAGGTGACTACAGATACTTTAATACTCACTCACTTTCTTTTAAAACTTCCCATTTTAGGTCCATATGTTGAAAAAATCTAAGCAGAAACAGAAGAAAACTGGAAGTCTGAGAGAGATGAGAGTGGATGGCATGTCAGTCTCTGAAGGAGGACGCTAAGTAGAGACCTGTGCTTAGAAGTGATGCAGCACACCTACTGTGGATACCAAGATGGCTCAGTGAAACTGGCTGCAGACAACTAGTGAAGAAGGTTGCTTATGAGTGTGCCTTTTGACAGAGGAACAGCCTCTGAAGAACGTGCACATCTTGATAGTACTGGGTTCTACTTTGTCTTTCAAAGATAGTGCCTCATTGTTACAAATAACTATTATGTACCACTTGTTTCATCTGAAATGTTTACTTTGGGTTGCTTTTCCATAAGCCATTTCCCAGTTTTTCATGTATATAGAAACAGGCCAAACAGGGATTCCAAGATGCTGAGATTTCTGCATCTACCTTCACAAAGACTGTTCCCCTCCTCCCAACTTTTTCTTAAAGAAAATTATTCCACAGATAAGTTCTGGTGGATTGTTCATAAATGAAAATGTGTTCCTTTAAGTGAATGCTCACAGTAGCCTCCCAGCCAAAAAAAGGCAAAGACAGGAGCTGCTGAGAACTCCTTGGATCAGTCCAAATAGCACAGCTGAAACAGTACGACCGTAAAGAGAAAAATACAAAACACAAGAGAGATTATTTCTATAAAAGGAGTCCCATGCACTGGGAAGAGAGAAAGTACTAGAACAGTTGAGTCTAAACATTTCAGAGTTTACTTTCAACAGTATTTGGACAATATCAATGAAGGGGAAACTGCTTGTAGAGCAAGTTTTCAACTGCAGCTTAGTTTCGCCTATATTATTCAATCAAAGCCTGTTTTAAAAGGCGTTTGAATTTCAGCAGCTACCACTCTAATGTAAAAAAGGAATAAGAATACCCGAGGCAGTATTACATTATACTGACTTTTTTCTGTCATTGAAACCGTTGTCTTTGACACTAGACTTTTCTTGTCTTTACTTCCACTGTTTCATTTTCATTAATTTGTCACAGTGGGACTGTTACTTAACAGCAGGCTCAAAGACTAGAAAAATCATCACTAATTAAGGTAAAAGAAGTACCATTTAGTGTTCACTGAAGTAAGTTAGCACAGTCATATGTTAGAGCTGAACCAAAGTACATTGTAGCTTTGCTGAGGAACCTTAGGAAGTATTGAAGTCTGTACTGTGCATGTAGGCTTCAAGTAACTGGGAATGCAATAGCCATCATGAAGACTCACTTACCTGGTCAGCCTTCTTGAGTCCTTGGTGTGTGTTGTTATCAGGTGTGGGCCTAGGGACACAGTGACTGTCTTTTCTCAGTTGCATGAGTGTGTGTTCTTCAGAGGCTGTTCCTCTGTCAGCTGCTGTAAGACCGAGATCACCTCTCTGTGCTTACCCATCTGCTGAAGACGTGGGGATCCAGTACTTCTTTTACAGCTTCCTGCTAGAGACTGGCACTAGAGGAGACATGCTGGTCCCATCATACACTACATATATCTTCTGTCTATGGCCGTAGTCGTGTTGGCCTTCACTCACATCTCTGCTGGTTTCATCTCACCATGGTCCTCCAGTGACTGAACCTTTCACACCAGGTCAACATCAGAGAGAATGGATCGAGAGCAGCCCAGAGGAGAAGGACTTGGGGGTGTTGGTTGACGAGAAGCTCAGCATGACCGGGAAATGTGTGCTCACAGCCCAGAAAGCCAACCATATCCTGGGCTGCATCAAAAGAAGCATGATCAGCAGATCGAGGGAGGGGATTCTGACCCTCTGCTCTGCTCTGGTGAGACCCTCCCTGCAGTACTGCCTTCAGCTCTGGGGCCCCCAACACAAGAAGGAGATGGACCTGTTGGAGCGAGTCCAGAGGAGGCCACGAAGATGATCCAAGGGCTGGAGCACCTCTCCTATGAAGGCAGGCTGAGAGAGTTGGGGTTGTTCAGCCTGGAGAAGAGAAGGCTCCAGGGAGACCTTAGAGCAGCCTTCCAGTACCTAAAGGGGCCTACAGGAAAGCTGGGGAGGGGCTTTTTACAAGGGCATGGAGTGATGGGACAAGGGGCAATGGCTTTAAACTGGAAGAGGGAAGATTTAGATTAGGTATTAGGAAGCAATTCTTCACAGTGAGGGTGCTGAGGCACTGGAAGAGGTTGCCCAGAGAAGCTGTGGATGCCCCATCTCTGGAAGTGTTTGAGGCCAGGTTGGATGGGGCTTTGAGCAACCTGGTCTGGTGGAAGGTGTCCCTGCCCATGGCAGGGGGCTTGGAACTAGATGATTTTTAAGGTCCCTTCCAACCCAAACCATTCTATCGTCATACACGAGGGGCCCTCTGTGGTTGCAGGGTTTTGCCACTTGTATGCATCTGCTGCTTAGAGCTACTTAAGCCATGTTGGCCAGAGCCTGCTTAGCTAGCCAGTGGGCTTACTTGTTACCTGGACTTACTTATTGCACGGTAATAAGTCACTCAGCTACAGATGGCATGAATTCATCATTCAGGTGCAGCTTTAGGGAATCACAGAAGGTTGGAAGAGACCTCTGGGATCACCAAGTCCAACCTTAGCCCTAACACCACCATGTCAACTAGACCACGGCACTAAGTGCCACGTCCAGTCTTTTCTTAAACATCTCCAAATGGGCAACCCATTCCAATGCCTAACAACCCCTTCTGTGAAGAAATGCCTCCTCATTTCTAGCCTGAACCTCCCCCGGTGCAGTTTTAGACTATGCCGTCTTGTCCTGTCACTAGTTGCCTGGGAGAAGGGGCCAACCCCCACCTCGCTACAACCTCCTTTCAGGTGGTTGTAGAGGGCGATAAGGTCTCCCGTCAGCCTCCTTTTCTCCAGGCTAAACAACCCAACTCCCTCAGCCCCTCCTCATAAGACTTACCCTCCAGACCCTTCACCACTTTCGTTGCCCTTCTGGACACGCTCCAGCACCTCAATGTCCTTCTTGTAGCGAGGGGCCCAGAACTGAACACAGTATTCGAGATGCAGCCTCACCAGTGCTGAGTACAGGGGGATGATCCCTGCCCTGGTCCTGCTGGCCATGCTATTCCTGTTACAAATGTTTAGGGGCGTTCCTCTTGCCAGTGTGTCTAGCAAAACATCTCCAGCTGCTTCAGGGGACTTCAGTGTAACTTCAAAATACACAAAAGCAGTTTTGTGTTGGAGCCAATTATGTGCTGAGGCAGTTTTTGCTGGGTCATCTTGATCAGTCTATAGTCTAAGCAATATGCCAGCTTCAGCAACGTCTGGTCATTTCCTGTGCTTTCTACTTTCCAGTCACTGTGCAGATGAGGGTGTGAATGTGGGTGCTGCAAGACAGTCACTTAGAGCAACAGATTTGTACAGCTAAAGCTATAAACAGACAAAACAGCCATGCAGGAATGTCAGCCACCTGCAGCCTCTCCCTCCTGTCCAATGATTCCCTCTGTTCTTAATGCTCAGGTAGAGATGCATTTAAAGGACTGACTCCTGTTTTCAGTTAAGCCTGTTATTGTTTAAATTGTTTCTTTAATTTTTAGGGATGTTCTTCAGGTTAGAACCATGTGGGCTACAACTTACTCAACATGCAAACTGGACTCGTGCTATGAAGGAGATAGTATGGATAGTACAGAGCTAAAATCCTCATCTCCTGATCATTAAGCACAGGGTTGCCGCTGCTTCAGAACCTGGGCACGAAGGATCAGCTGGAGCTCTTCTGGCATCCTGGTACCAGCATTACCAGTAGGAAGGGTATTTCAGGGTCTGCTCTCTCAGGATGGAACTCACAAATTAGAGAGGAAATCTGAAATAGATTGCTGCTTATAATTGTCCAGAAAGACAGAGAAATGGCTTTGTGTCCTCAGGGCAGTAGAAAGAATGCATGGTCTTCTTTCCAGTTGCTGACTCAGTAATGGAGAGGAAACTTGACCCTGTTACAGAAAACATGCGTAAGCTTTAAGCTTGCTGGTACGGACTTCTGCAGCCCAAGTAAATAAACCTGTCTTACTATTTTTCCAGACATACATAATCCTGCAGCAGGCAGCTGGCTGTTTCATGTTCTTGGCTCGTTAAGGTCCTGGCTGTCTCTCCTTGTTGTTCAGTATCTGTTATCTGAAATAACATAAAACTCTTGGGTCACAGTATTTTAATCAGAGGGCCTCTTACTGTGACATATCCTTCCATGGGGATTTTCCACCCCTGGAATACTGTACAAGCCTGTCTTGGGGTGGCATCATGGTACTAAGGTGACACAGAAGTATGAATGTGTTCTCCTCGCAACTGCCAGAGGGGATCCTGGTGGAGGACAGGAAGGCTTTGAGTTTTCTTTTTTCTTTCTCTTTGCTTTTTTTCCAGAAACCAACTCCCACATGTTGTTTGAGCAGTAAGTGCCACACTGGAATGAAAATGTATCTTAAGAAAAACATGCTTGGCATTTAAGGCCTCTGTGCATCTTAAAATGATGCTTCGTGTGTTTTGAAGACAAAACAGATTCCTGGACAGTTGAGATAGGAAAGCTCCTGTAAAGTTTTTAAAAGGAGAAACTCATTATTTAACCCCTCTATTAAGATGTTCCAGTTTCAGGTACTATAAAGGCCAGTATATCAAGAATATTTAATTTTTTGTTACATTTTCATCATACATAGTATCTGAGAAGGCCTAGTATTTTCTTCCATAGTATGTAAGACCTCCTTGAAGAGAGGAGGTAACTCTTTGCATTTAATATGAAACGTTTTGACTTAGCCTTTAGGTTGAACAAAACCATTCAGTATAATTTTCATGATAGTGGGCAGATAAATAATTCTTGGCGCTGTCTTCGACTAACATTGTATGAGAACCTAGTAGTCACACAGCCAAATGCTTTAAATAATGCAATAACAAAAGTGTTGTGGAGGAGGCTTGGTTCTGTCAAGGCAGGGACACAGGACCAGGAACCATAATCTATAGACAGTGAGGAGATGGAGACTTATTGCTATCCTGAGCACACTCCATCCTCTCTCGATTGCCCTGCCTTTTTACCTTGCCTGTAAACCACGGCAGGTACAGATAGCACAGCTAGCATCTCTCCTGCTGAGATTTGCACTCCTGACCTTTTACTGGTGTTCTACTAGGCTTTGCCAGCATAGGGGAGAGAACGGTCCTGAAAATCATGGTGTATTTCAAATACCCCACTACTGCAGATGAGAACAGGTGGTCAGTTCGTTAAAATCTGTTTTGATGGGTAAACACATTACTTCTGTCTTGAATTAGGAGAACCAAAATTCAAAAGCTCATCCTTGAGATTCAGGTGCTGTGTCAGATAATTTGCTGCTTTTTCCCCATGGCTTTTACACTTGATTTGTGTAGTTTAAATTGCTGATGTTTTTTCATTGCATTGATTTTTAAACGAAACAGGGTTTTTTTGCCAAAAACCTTTTTGTTTATTTATATATGTGTATATATGTGTGTGTGTATACATACATACATATGCACACACCGTTTAAAAAATAGGCCTTACTGTATTTCCTTTCACAGTGCCTTCTTGTACAGGTTTTGCTGTGTTACAACATTGTGATAGTGCTCACTTCTGGATCTTTCTCTCATCAGTTTTGGACAGGAGACAGAACTTGCTTTCTTACTGGTCCCATGGAGGTTCCCAGCACATATTTCTAATGGACATTCCAAGATGATGTGATGGCAATAGAGTGAAAGCACAACTGTGTTTAGAGTACAGTCTCTGCATGTGTACAGTCTGAACTCCTCTTGCTCTTTCTAGATTTTAATCAAGTCTCTGTGTGTGTCTCAAGTCAATGGCAATGGCTATTGTAGCATTTTAAAAACTAGAAGAAGCTGTAGCGTAGTCCACTGCAAGACTTAAATAAGGAATAAAACTAAATGAACTGTTACAGACAATTGTTCATGAATCTTCACAGTTACCCTCTTACAAGTATTGTACAGATTGCATTTCTTTAAAGAGCAAATAATGTACTTGTTTTGAGTATCAGCTATTTGGAATCACTAAGCATTTATGCATGCGCCTTACTGTGCAGCAGTCAGTTGACATATAAATGTGTCATTACCAAATGAAGCTTTATTTTGTGAGAGGTAGAAGGAAAGTAAGAGGAGCTGTTGTGACACTTAAAAAGGATTTATGTTGAAGACAACAGATTTAGCCGCATGGGTATTTTATAATGTACTGACTCTGTGAGCAAGTATGCCCTGTGTTGCATAGCCGCTGGTCCATACTCCAGCCCTGAAACTAGGGGTGCTTTGGAGTTGTGCACTTGAGAGACCTGGCAGCAGATATTCTTTCAGTCTGCGCCTCATACTTCTTCCTTACAACTTTGACAGTAACTGTGCATTTTCCTCTTCTGCTAGACTGCCTGCCTGCCCTTTGGGCCCAGCCTTTATACTGAGACTGCTAACAAAGGCACGAGTATGTGGTGGTGAACGTTTGTGCAGAGCAGGGGGGTGGAGATCTTGCTCTGAAACATGGCTGTTGGGCTTAGTCTGTTCATTAATTTCTACTTCAGCTTCTACTTCAGCCATTAACAGCTGTGCAGAAAAGACTCGGCAACTACTGAACTACCTTGGATTCATGGTGACAGCAGGGCCTCATTTTCAGGCTTTGATTTATATGCAGCCGTGCATGTATCACTTCATGTACTTTTTGCACTTAACAGAAAATGCAGGTTAGATAGGCTTAGGGTGTGGCAAAATTGCAATGTTTGTACTTTTTTGTAAATATGGGGATGATTCTATGGATACAAATAAGCACTTTCAGGTAACGATGAAAACAAGTTTGTAGAATGCAGCTGTCTTGGAGTTTCTCTGACTGCAGCACTCCTTGATCCCCATCCACCTCCAATACTGCATTCTCCTTGAAAGCCTGCTTGAGAATGAGAGATGGTGTCTTCCTGCCATCGCAGTATGTATTTATAGCTGACTGACTGAAAGTTCGTATATATTTTTAAACAATTACAAATTGGCTGCTATTCTAAGATTTAGGTTTCTCAGACTGATTTTATAATGCATAAAAGTAATGTTAAAGTTTTATTTATAATGTCAACATTTACTGATTTGACACTTGGCTTGTAGAAGAAATCCAGCTCAAAGCCTTCATTCCTTTTGCTATTTAATGTATTTTTTTAAACAGTGTAGCCATTGTATGTGTGGAATGCAGTGAAATGAATGCAAATTACTAATCTTAACCTGCAGTTAGACCAGCAGTTTCAATGTTTACAGGACAGTGACCATTGATTGTAAACCTATACATGTTGGCTGAAATAGTAGAGTCTTTCCATGTTTTGGAAGCATTGTTTCTGCTTCCCATGACAATGAAATAGTTGCCTTCTGGTTTAGATTCCTGGTTATGTCCCTTTGGAAAGATTTAAGTGTGGATTATGACTTTTCTGCCATGGGCTCATAGGAAGAATTTCTACTGATACAAGTATTGTATTGAACATGTTTTCCAAAAGATTGACTTTTATTTTTTTGTGATGATAATTTATGAGAATGTTTTATAAGCAGATCAGTGTTGTTGAAAAAGTTGATCTGAAGTCTTGAAGTAAATGTGTGTAGATATTAAAGATGTATCTCAAAGCAAAGTATTTTTTAATAGGGCACTGTTACTAGTGCAGTTACCCCTCTGAGCTCTCTTAGCAACACATCCATTTAACATGTCACCGTGCACAGCTCAAGTGTGTTATTTAGAAGACGACTTGATTTCAGAAGATGTGGCTTCATTTATATTGTGTGTATCCCATATTACCCCTCTGGCAGCAACTCCTAATATAAACATCAGCTGTAGAAGGCAGAACTTTTCCCCCATACAAGTCACTGCAGGTTAAGGAGCACAGAACCTGCCCTCGTGCTTGACTGCAGGTGTGTTACAAGTCTGGTGACTGGCAGTTACAGTCCTCTCTTGCTGTCCGCAGGGAGTGCCACACATTAGTCCTTTTGCTTTCTGAAGGAAGGCTGGCGCAAATCAACACGTGCCTGTGTCAACAGTTAACAGCTTGCCTCGCCATGGCATCCCTTTCTTTGTGCTGCTGATCTTGCCAAATTGGGTAGCAAGAGGTGCTTGAAGAATTACTGAGTATTTAATGTGTAATTTTAGGTGCTTATAAGTCTTCACTGCTATTTTAAAATTATGGGGATCTGTAGCATAGCAATAGCTGTATAACCAGCTTCTGAACATGCGAAACGCAAGTTATCCTTGGGATAGTTTAATTAGCAATGTTGTAGATAGTAGCGATCAATACCTTGAAGCTTCAAGTTTTGATTATTGGAAGGGAGCATCTCTGCTTTGAATGCAGAGCATCACCGAGTTTGTAATTCACTATAGATTTCAGTGTCCCGCCTACTTATGAACCACCCATGATGTCTTAACTCTTCTCAAACTATGGCTTAACTATTGCTTAAATAACTGTGTTTTCCACCTCTGGTTATTTAAATCATCCAACTTCAAGCAATTTTATGAATGCTATTTTAATATTAAGATACTCTAAGATGTCTTACAGCATTTTTTGTGAATGTTCTAATACATTGGTAATAAATCATCTTGACCCAACAAGCTAAGGTAAGCTGACCATTGAACAGTTTAGTTATCATCTAGTGCTTCTTCTTTGTGTATCTGCCTAATAATTCTCAGAAAAAAAGCCTAAGTATAAGCATTGAAGTGGTTAAAAACTGTTTCCGCATTGTGTGCCTCAAACCTGTAATGCATTACGACACGTTTACTTGTGGATTGGTCTCAGAAACAGGCTTTTAATGATATAACTTGTTTCTCAGTGTCTGCCTTGCAAATCACTATGCTGTGGTAACTTGTCTACAAATAATATGCCTAGTGTACTAATTGGTTTAAAAAAAAGTAATTTATAAAAGATGGACTTTTCTCTTATATTTAAACATCTGTTTGTCCTTGGGTGATATTCTTAGAATAATTCTGTATATATTTTGCAATATGTGTTTTGTGTTTAATTTGATTGTACATTTTGCACTGATTTAAAAGTCTGTATTCTAAATAGTATTTACAAGTTCCAGAGATCTGTAATGAGAATTTGCGAAAAATACAACATCTCTTCTATCCTGGATGTTTGTGGAGTAGTCATGCTTTAAAAATAGTGAAATACACTTCTGCAGAGAGAAACATACTTTGCTTCAGCTGGGCACTACTTCTATAGGTATTCTGTAGCCTTGCTGTTTTGAGATTGGGTCATGCTCCCTGAAAGGGTGGCTGTGTTGTAGCACTGTTATTTCACAGGTTTTAGTTTCTAAGATGAGACCACACACTAAGTTTGACACTGGCAATATTCAAGCACTTCTAGAACCATTATTTCTGTGGGCAGCACTTAACTGCAACCAGTAAAATCTTTCTGTGGTAGCACCACAGTGTGTTAAGCATTTTTGGTTTGTGAGTTACTTTAACAATGATCCAGATTTTCCAAGGTAGTTTTGTACAATTGCTTGCCCTATTTGCACTGCTGTAGAAATACATGACCTGGTGTTTTCAGGCTGTGGGGAACAGGCTCATGCGTAGCCCCACTGTGCTTGGCTCGGGTGAGTGGTGGTGGACCTGGCCTGCACAACCCAAGGGCCAGACCCCGTGGACTTTGGCTTGGAAGGAGTCAGTTGGGGCCAGAGGAATGGCTGTCCAGGGAGCAGAGCCCAGATGAAGACTCTGCCCCGCTGTGGGTAGACAGACCACCCCTCCCTGGGGGTCAAGACCCATCAGCTTCTGGCCCGCCTCTCATGGCTGATGGGGTCCATCAGCTTTACACCTCCACTCAGGGTGTCCTTCCTGCAGTAACCCTTCCTCTGGCATGGAGCAATTGTTTCTCTGCACTCTGTTCAACAATTGATTGCAGAACAGGAGAGGGCTTGTTTTTGCCCTAGCATCTCAGGGTAAACCTTACTATTCCTTGCTGGGCTGCAAATTAACAAGCTCTGAAGCAGCTACAACCACATTTAAAAAAACATATATAGAAAAATTCAGTTCAGGACTACTGGTCTGGGAAAAGAGGGGAAGCCAACAAAATACTGACCTTCATGAAGAGGAAAAAAAAGAAAATACAAAACACCCAAACCTAAAGTGTTTATGATTTAACCAAGTTTTATGCCTACTAGCTTGCCTTGAAAATAGAAGAAAAATTGCCCTTTCTCTGTTAGGTGGGGAAAGCAAAGCAGCATTTTCCACTTACTCTTTGTTCAGGTCCCAGTGGTGGTGTGGCAGACTAAACCATACTGGTCTTCACATTGTATGCATTTCTTTTCAACTTTTACACATTGCAACCAGCATCTATTTCAAATATGCAATTACAGGAGTCAGCCAGGCTGTCCAGTGGGTAAAACACATGTACCTGGAGGACCTGGGAAATCTCTGTGGGTGCTGAATGTACTGAAATCCTTCCAAATGCTGGAGGTGCACTTGTGGTACACCTTTGTGAGACATCAGCATGCAGTGAGCTAGGTGAACTTTGTTTTTTCAGGAGACATGACCAAAAGATTCATCCTTGTATATAGTCCTGAAAAAGAAAAGGAGTATGATCTAGTTCTCCAGTAACTGGGAAGAAGGTGGCAGTGATGAAACTACGATCCTCCTTCCTAGCAGAGCACTGCTAGAGGCTCTGGCATCACACCTGACAGACATCTCCCTGAAGCTGGGGGCATGACACCCCAACCCGCCCATGGGAGGCAGCCAGCAGACGTACGCTGTGGTGCAGGTGCCATGTGAGGCTTCTTGTAGAGTTGCTTAGTGTAAAGGCACATCCTCAGTCCTACCCATGTGCAGGGAAGCCTTGAAACCTTAACCCAAGCCACAATGTGCGTGCTCTGACTGCCAACGGGAAAGAGGAAAAGAAGGAAAGAAATGTGAGTGGAGGAGCTTCCTAGCTGGGGCTCCAGATGACCCAGACATTCACTGTTGGAGGGATTTGGGGGACAAGGGGCTGTTTGGGTATCCAGAGGGTTGCACCCCATGGTTAAGTGCATAGAGTACACCTGAAGTGGCCTGTAGGCAGAAAAGGTACCAGGTCAAGTTATCTGCTATTTCAGGGTGAGGCACCATAGGCTTCAGTGGAAGATTAGTAGTTACACGGTTCAATGCACATCCAGGAACTCAGGTGCTTCCAAGATGCCACGATGTTCTGCCTATATGGATGATGATCTGCCAGTGGATTTTACCCCTGCCCTCCTCTGAGCTGAGAGAACAGCAAAGATGTGGTCTGCAGGCAGAGCGGGTGATTTCCGGCAGTCCCTCCCTTCCTGCTCATGTAGTGTTGTGCCTTGCAATCTGGCCGTGCCAGATTCCCATCAAGGGGAACTCCTGTCTGAGAATGGGAAAGATGGTTTGGCCATGATAAATCCCAGTTTGACTTCCAAGTGGATTCAGTCACCAGTTAGACAAATACACTCTGAAGTACAGATAAGCAAAAACTTTTAGACTTTAAATAATTAAATCACAAGGCAATAAAATTGAAGGGCAGCTGGAGCCATGTTGGGCATCAAATTGGTCATCAGATGACAGCTTTGGCCCCCTAAAACAGATGCCTTCTTGTTGCAGACCACTGGTGGACTGTAGCACACCGGGGATTCCTTGCGCTGGGGCTGAATGACCAAATGCTGGAATGCCTGGTGGCGGCGGCTGTGTTTCCTCATTCCCAGGATCAGCCTGTTGTAAACATCAACACAGACATAGAGCAAAGCCGTTGGAGGCACCCACATAGAGGCAAACAACATTGACATGAATAATACAAATGGGCCAAGCCAACTAACTGGGCTCAAAGTTCACTACTGAATGAATCTCTCAATCTCTCTCAGTTTTCCTAGGCCTCTCTTGTAGCTGGCACCATAGTCTTGGCCTATCCAGAACCCGGCTGTCACACCTCTTAACCAAGAAATCCAGCTTAAAAGTCTGCTAGGGGATCACAAAGAGAGAGGAAAAACAACCACCACAAAACCATTACAGACAGAGTTTAATAAGGAGGTAGAACAGCCTGCGAGGATCAGCCACAGAGTCTGGCAGACAAGTGCTCTGACCAGGAGCCTGCTGACTTAACACGGGACCCTTGAAATAAAAGGGGAGGCCAGAAAACATACCCAGAGAAACTGCACACGGACAGCACCTCACCCCAGACTGGGAAACTGGGAAGGGATAAGGTCCATCACCTTCAGGGCTTCACTCAGCCAACCTGTGCTGTGAATCAAATTGATTGTTTACCACAAGCAGCTATTCTCACAGCCAAGTGCTGGCACTGCTACTGGAACAGTGTCCCTGAGTCTGCACCGGCTACTTACAAGGCTGGTGTGAGCCCAGGATTTCTGGAGTTCCTCCTCACATGGCTGCTCATTTGCACGCTGTTTTGAGGTCAGGAAATCCCAGCTCAAAGCAGCTTTCCCTCCTGCAATTCCCAAAGCAAAAACAACTACAGCAGCTCTGGAGGTACAAAGCAGCCCCAGCAGCAAGGACACCAGCCATGGATCTTGCCAGTCCTGCATCAAACTGGCCAAGTTGAAACTAATCCAGTCACAAGGGCCACTACACAACCTGGCATCGCAAGTCCTGCTCCCACGTCTCTCTGTCACAAGAAGATGGCTTGGTGTCCTCTCCTTTGCTGCAGTAGCCTCCTCTACAAAACATGGAGCAGAGCTGGTACCAAGTCTCCTTCGACTCTCAGTCTTGTAAGCCACAGTCCCCACAGCTGCACCCTGACATCTCCTGTCTGAACAAAACTTCAAGATGCTGAGGGGGCTGTCTGACAGAGTCTCAGCACATCTGCAACACAAGTGTGGAAATAGACCTCACCTAGGAGATGCAAGAACTGAAGAGCCTCCATCAGCCCTGTTACAGGAAAGGAAGACTGCTTCATTTGACTGGGAGACACTGTTTCCTTCTGCACTCTTCCACCTCAGTGTCCCAACCTTTGGCTCCTGCTGGTACCTCCATCCTCCTCCTAACTCCTGATCAGCCATTCCCTTCCCAGGACTCGTCATCACTCCTATGTAACTGCCCTGTACAGCTTGCCGTATTTGCTCTCCTCAAGAAAGAAAAGCTCTTTCATGCTTCTTTGGGTTATAAGTGAACACTGTGTGAACTTTTTTTCAGTCTCTTTAAATCTGTAACTGTGGTGTGTCAGCAGCTCTGGTCATAAACCTTAAACTGCAGCCTGCTAAAACCTGTCCAAAGTCTCAGATATATCTGCCTGTTAGAGGCAGCTGCTTTAGCTTCTGTCAATTATAAATATCCTCCCAGGTGTCTGCCAAGTTTTATGGTGAGTGTTGGCACAAAACAAAGCAGTATCATTAAAGTACCATGCTACTAAAACAGGGACCTTAGTTCTGGCAATTCTTTTTTATACACGAACAAGGCCATTTGCTGCTGGGCACAGATTTATGATTTTGCTGTCTAGTTAACTGTACTCACTGTTAAACTGGAGGTTGCTGCCCTCTTGCTTTCTGACTGAGAGCAAAACCCTGCAGTGAGTTAGGAAAAGGCTTTTGGGAACCCCTGCCCAGTCACTGGATGTGCTATTGCTGCAGGTTAAAAATTGTTGTAAGAGAAATGGTGTACTGTAGTTATGCAAAGATGCTTATGCTATAACTATTTTGTTCATTGATTAAAAAAAAGCTTGTTCCATTTTTTTGTAAAGCCATGCTCCTCCTAAATTATCATCAGTTTGGGGAGGGAAAAAAGGCAGTAAGGTAGGTGTTGAGAGCACAGGTTTCTGAGGCTGCTTTCCCAGTGTCTCCATAGATTTCTCTGAGAGATTTCTCTTTCCCACAGATGAAGGGCACAAGGGATCTAGTCCTCGGTGGACGAAAAGTTGGCACAGGGAGTTTGGCTCTCTGAAACCCGCCCGCAAAGGGACGTAGGGCAGCCCAAGGCACGGCCCAGCCACCCGCCCTCATGGTGCTGGGCTTGGGGTAAGCTGGGGGAACAATGTCTCACTCAGCCAGCGGGGATCAGGCCCCGCAGCACCCAGCACAGGGAGGGTCCAAGCCCCAGCACTCGGCAGCGGGGAACAAAGCCCAGCGCTGCTCCAGGGCCAGGTCCCAGGATGCTGAGAGTGGGGGCAGCCCTGGTGGCAAAGGAGTGCCTGCCTTCAAGAACAGGGCTCAAAGCTCTCCTGTTCAAGTCGCAGCCTGAAGTTCACATCCCAGCACGGCTAAAGGCCAGGCCTCACGGCACTCTGCCCAGGGGCATGGCGGTGGGCAGCGATGCCATGACCCCAAGCCAGATGCCACGGCCTTGGCGTGGAGGGAGGTGAGGAGCAAAGCCCTCTACAGCCTGAGGGCCAGGCCCCTGGGTGTGCAGGCACAGGGAAGTGGTGGGGCGA
>NW_009608824.1:0-48911 GCF_000690535.1 Cariama cristata
CCCAGCCACCCAGCCAGTTTTTCACCCAGCAAAAAGTATGCCTGTTCAAGCCATGAGCAGCCAGTTTCTCATACAGGGCTACCCCACCACCTCTCCTTCCTCTCCTGTTCCTTCTGAAGAGTTTATAGCCATCCGCTGCAGCACTCTAGTTGTGTGAGTCATCCCACCATGTTTCCATGATGACAACTTTATCATAGTTTTCCTGCTGCTTAATGGCTTCCAGCTCCTCCTGTTTGTTGCCCATGCTGTGTGCATGGCTGTAGGTGCACTTCAGGTGGGCTATTGATCCCACCGCATTTATTGAGGGAGAAGCCCTAATTCCTACGTGACCGTTCTGAGGCACTTCCGCGGTCTCTAACACATCAATAACCATTGTGCCTTTGCTGCCACATGGATCTCCATCCACTACCTCCACTGAGACAACAGACCGACAGACCTCGCTAGCACACCATCCCTCAAACATTGGTGTGCTGACTCCAGGCTTGTCTCTAGTGAGCCTCGTTTTATCCCTTTCCCCCTTCAAATCTAGTTTAAAGCTCTTTCGATAGGACCGCTAACTCCTGAGCAAAGATCCTTTTCCCCCTTTGGGACAGGTGTACTCCATCTGTCACCAGCAGGCCTGGTGTTGTGTAAACTGGTCCATGATCAAAAAACCCAAAATTCTGTTGATGACACCAGGCTTGGAGCCAGGTATTGATCTGCTGACTCTTCCTGTTTCTTCTCTCATCATTCCCTCCAATAGTAGAATACAGAAGGACACTACTTGTGCTCCTGATCCCTTAACCAGTTGTCTCAAGGCCTTGAAGTCTCTCTTGATTGCCTAAGAAGTGGGTCCAGTCTGCCTTTTGGGCCTTCTGTTCACTTCAGAAGGGAGTCTCCTAGGACAATGACCTGTCATTTTTTCTTTATGGAAGCAGTTTTGACATAGAGCATAGGCCAATTTAACGTTGGCAACACCTCCAAACTAGATGAACCATAGTCGTTGTTCGGTTCCACTTGCAGAGCCTCATACCTATTTTGCAAGGGCACCTGGGAAGATGGGGGATTCACAGAGAAGAGACACCTGCTACGCCAGGCAGGAACTTGTCGACATTGGCCCCTGTCTCTTACATCACTGTTTTCAGCCTGGTGGAGAAAGGATGGGGAATCTTCCACATCATGTGTTCTGTCCACATGTTGGACCTCTCTCAGGGAAGGTAGGGTGAAATTCCAGTAGCCTATCTCTCTTTCGCATTCCCTGATATTCCTCAACCTACTCATATATATTTTATTACAACTTAAGCTCATTAAATAGGTCAGAGAATGTAAGTGATAATAAAATATTCTAACACTCTCCCCAACCTGCAAAAAGCACATAGTTAATTTGCTTCTTATACAAAAGTACTTAATACCTGAGAATTGTTCTAGCTTAAATTCTGATACTGAAGAGAAAGACTAATCTGGGAGCCCTTGATACTGGCTTAATTCATGTTATTTAACGAAAATCTGTTACCCTTTATTAGCATTAACCTTTGACTTTGTTAATGTAATTAATTGAAATATGAATGCATGGATAAATCTCTCTGGAATAATACTGTTAAAAAAATAATTTGAAAGGGAGATATTTAACCTTCTCTAATATGCCAAGGAAATATCTAGATTATGTTACCCATAAGTGATCTTTGAATTGCCTAGGAACAAGGAAGTAATTACTGGCTGGTTGTGATGGCAAGGGAAAGAATGACCACTCTGTGCTGGACCAGATGCCACACATCAAACTTCTCCTTTCCTGTGGATATTTTCATAAAACTAAAAGTAAAGCACAGATTCTCTGACCTCTCCAGTTTGAGCTACACTTGTGTGTGAAGGAAAAAACCAACAAAATCAGTAAGTATTTATTAAGATAACTGCTTGAATCAAAAAATTTACTCTGAAAGTTGTTAAAATGATTGCAAAGAACTGGGAAAGTTTGCTAAAGAAGGATCTCTCTACAGATGTCCTATACTCATACTCACTTTCTAAAAAGCAGCACCTAATTGTACCTGGAGATTAGATGGGGTGCATCCTCAGTCTTCCCCAGAATTCCTGCGATCACTCTAGCATTAGGACAGTTTGTGTCTCTTGACTATCCTAGCAGCATGTCAGGCGTAGAGGCTTGAGCAGAGAAGAATAGATTCTCCAGACTGCCATACCCATGTGGAAAGGGGATTACTCTTTAATCTTGTCTCATATGTGCATATGAAAAGTGTTAAAAACTCTTGAGTTCAAGAGGAAGTCTGAGGCAGTGTTTAAAGATAGTTTCCCAGTTATTTAAGATTAGGAGGCCTGGTATGGCACTGCTATAGCTCCTTTTTAGCCTGCACCTCTGACTTTTCTTTTAATGGGAAATGAAGGATACTGTGTGTGGGAAGAGGGGAACTGAAAAGCTCCCTGGAGTTAACCATCCACCCTTGAGGTGAACAACCTCCTCCGTGGAGGATGAAGAGGTGGTCTAAGGTCACATTACAAAGTTTCTGTCTGTAGTTGCTCTTTAGATGCCAGCCTTGCTTTGTAAAACATTTTACAGATGGTTTATGGAGTGTTATTACACATATTTTTCTTATATCTCTGCCTATAGTATCAGCTCCCCTTACAGCCTTGAAAACTGTACACAGTTCCAGGAGAGAAAAATGTTAACCAATAATTTTTAGAACACACTAAAAAGTATGTATCCTCATTCTCCTCGCTGCATCTCTAAACAACCTTAAACCAAACCATGTAGCTATAGAAATGGGGGGTGCTGGATCTGCTTTTCTGTAATTGCTTTCAAATTATTTTCATCAGCACTTGTCCTGTTTCTTTCTTTTATTTTAAGTCGCATTACTTTTTTATTTATTTTTTTTTTAGTTTTAATACTGCACTTATTAGCCTTGTAAGGAACTTTGGGATAGTATTTGTCCAGAAATTGTTCTGTAGAACACAACGACATTTTTGTATGCTCTTGGTGTGCACAGAATTTCATTAAATACATTATACATGTAACATTACGTATAATTTTAAATCCAAGGCCCATTCCAAACATTTTTGTCATTTATGATCTCTTCAGAAAGCAATGTGAAGTTTGATTGAAAATGCCAAGCACACATAACTTTTATCAAAGTGTTTTCTTTTTCATTCTTTTAGCCATCAGAAAATAAGAGTTTAAATAGATTACATCTCCCAACTGAAAGTTCTGATTTAAACAGTGGGCTTTTTTCCTGTATGTGTTGGCTACTTTCATGTGTTTGCCTTGACTATATTCTTTCGCTGTTCAAGCCCTCAGGCTAGTTCTTGGCAGGAACATAAAACCCAGATGCATCTTCCTTAAAGATGTTCACATCTGTGATTCAAAGCCAGAGCTCATATCAGTGTAAGGGAAAGGCAAGCTGAAGAAAAGACAGGAGTGTCAGATGGATCTGTGCAGACTTGGTAGGCAGGGAAAATGAGGATATTAGGAAAATCAGAAAAGTGGGGAATGTTCAACCTGGAGGTCTGGGAGCTCTGAGTTGATAGGAAAGTGGGCCTGGTTATTAAGATATCAGACAGGTCCTCAAGGGAAGAATTGTCTCTAGCCCATTCAAGGAATGTATGAATGACTTCAGCAAAATGTCTTTGTGTATTGTGTGACTCAATTTCCTGAATGTGAAGCTGAGTTAATAACAGTAAAATTTTTTATTTCACCTGGCCACATTTGTTTGGGTGTCTTTAATCACTGATTATTTGATAGCATGCAGCACGACTGGACTGCAGTTTCTCTGGGAAGGAACAGTGGAATTCTGTGTTGCCGCTACACTGCTGATGTTGGTAATAATGAATAACCACAATGCCCAGACAAGCTGTGGATGCCCATTCCTGGAACTGTTCAATGTCAGGTTGGATGAGACTTTGAGCAACCAGATCTAGTGGAAGGTGTCCCTGCCCATGGCAGGGGGATTGGAACTAGATAATCTTCACGTCCAAAGAAGAGTAACGAAGCTGGTTAAGGGTCTGGAGCACAGGTCTTATGAGTGGCTGAGGGAATGGGAGTTGTTTATCCTGGAGAAAATGAGGCTTAGGGAAGACTTTTGTCTACCTGAAAGGCAGTTGTAGCAAGGTATGTGTCTTTTCCCAGGTAACAAGTGATAGGACGAGAAGAAATGGCCCCAAGTTGCAAAAGGGGAGATTTAGATTGGATATTAGGAAAAATTTCTTCACTGAAAGGATTATCAAACACTGGAACAGGCTGCCCAGGGAGGTCGTTGAAACACCATCCCTGGAAGTACTTATAAGACATGTAGATGTGGTGCTTAGGGACATGGTTTAGTAGTGCACTTGACAGTGTTAGATTTACAGTTGGACTCGATAATCTTAAGGGTCCTTTCCAACATAAATGATTCTGTAATTCTATTATTCTATCTTTAAAGGTCTGTTCCAACCCAAACCATTCTATGCTTCAATGATTCTCTGATTCTATGACTTCTATTTCATGCTTATTTTCTAGGAAAGTAGAACAAAGTCTGCAGCAATGTAACATCTCCTGCTCTGCTTTGCTTGTGGGCCTAAATGTCAGGCTGGCATTGAGGCAGGATTTCTGCTTCTGTTTTTTTCAGTCCTTTCTCTGTTTTTAGACTTCAAAACTTATCACCTCACAGAGCACTTCTTGGCTTGTTGCAGTGGTGGAAGAAGATTTGAGGGACGTAGGAATGGCCACGAAGATGTGGAATACTGTTTCTGTGAGCAACTCCTGCCTCTTTCAAAGTCTCCTTAGTGCCTGGCAAGGAAATAAGAAGGTTTTTTCTATGTGTAGGTAAGCTAGTGGGGACTACTGCTTGCCATTCCCAGAAGTCCCAAACATACACACAGTAAGGAGACAGGAAAAATTATAAACTAAGCAAATGGATACTCAAGCTGAAATGTCTTTGTGATGGTGTTGTGAGACAGAGGTCTGTGGCCATACGTACTCACCCCAGCTGCTAGGGTTCAATGGATGCAAAGCTCCAGGAGCAAGTTACCACTTGCAGTACCCATACTGAGGCAGGGTATATATGGAAAAGCCGTTTCCAAAGGGGTAGTTTTTAAGCTGATTGAAATCTGCGTAACTCCAGTGAAATCCAGAGTCAAAGACATAAGAGTGAGAATGTAGTTGTGTCCTCCTCTAAGGAAAAATTACAGCCATGTAATACTAAAATAAGCTTCTCTTGCTTTCTGCAGAAGCTGCAAGTGTTTGGATATATCATCATGTGATTAGGTACCCACTGGACCCACTTTGGTATTCAGAGACAGTGTATCCTGCAGGAGCGGAGAAAACAGAATTAAGCGGAGGAGCAGAGACAGAGCCCCGTGTCTAACAGGCAGCTTGGGGCCCCACTTGTTGGGATTGCAGAGGATGGGAGAAAGGGAAAGGTCAATTTAACTCTATGTCTGTCCCTGCCTTACAAACAGGCTTTTAGAGAGGGAGAGGGAGTGGAAGTGCTGTCTTCTTCCCCTACACTAAACAAGTTATCTATAGATAAGAACAGAGAGCATGTAAGGCCTCTGTCAACTCCTCTACCCTATCAGAATTGTGAGGACAAAATTTCACTTTTAAAGATGTTGATTAAATTGTTAAAATTTCCCACTTGCTTAATTTTCTTTTAATATCTTTAAACTTTTGATGTCATTCCTAATTCCTGAGCTTCAAGGAATATGTATTGTAGTATCAAATGTAATGTTCAAATGTCTAGAACATAGGATTTTCTATACCAGATCAGGCCATGAAGTCACACTAGTCCATAGGCTGCCTGATGGTATGGCCATTATCTCGTAGTTCAGAGGAGGCAGTAACCAGGCAGACAATCTAAATGCTGAATTTTGTTCTTCCCTGAAAATAGCAGAGACTTGCCTCTGGGCTTCAAAAGTTGCAATTATCCATTCATATTTTGCTTGCCACTGCTTTTGAATATTTATTATAACCAATCTTCTTGGGTAAAAGTTTTAGACTTAGGAGTGCAAAATTAAAAGCTTATTATACTGCATATTGTGCGTATGTATCTCAGATAACTCTCATATTGATGTTTCAGTAACCTCCTATTTCTTTGAATAGTTTGTATGTTGACCTCTGGGCTCTAAACATTTTAAATGACCATAAATAGATAATAATGCATAGTAAGATATGAATGTGTGCATGTGTATAGGTGTGTAGATTCTTACCACAAAAGCTCATGCTGAGTTTCCCAGTTTTAAAGCCAGTATGGAGTATCCTAGATAAAATATATCTCTTTGCAAAGAAATAACACAAGAACCTTTGCTCTTCCACTCATGGTCTTTGAAGGATATAAGCATTTGCTTACAAGCTGTGGGGTTTGAACAAAAAGATAAGCATGCACTTAAGTGCTTTGTCAAGTAGTTGGGATACTGATTTGATGTCTGAAATGTAAGTAGGCTTAACAAGAAAAATAATGAACTTATATAAGATTAAGAAAGTATAGTGTTTATGAGTTGCTAAGTATTTGCCATAATCCTTTTCTCTATTTCAAAAGACTTGAACAGCAAATTAAGAAAAAAACCACACATCCCTTTGCCTGTGGTAACCATTCACTCAGCATAGAGAGCGAGTACTGGGAGTAGATAGTGTGAACTAGGTAGAAGTTCCATTGCAAATATGATCCAGGAAACTTTCTTATCTACATAAACCCTCAATGTACAAGTCATTCATGTGTAATTTTTGTTTGACCCAATACAACACAGTTATTGGGGTTTAAACAGTCAGCAGTTGTCAGCTTAGCTGCAGTAACTGACCACATGCACATTCTTAACATCCAGCAAATATGAAATAAAGCACATTAGTTTGAATCTCAGATAGAGAGAATCAAAATACAGTGAGTCATCATGCTTTTTACAAGGAACAAGGAGTGTTTAATCAGTTATCAGGTTCAACTAACATTCAGAAACTTGTTAAGCTGTGGTTGCTTATTTGAAACATTATTATAGTTCAAATCCAAGTGCTCCAACATTAAAAAAAAATATGTGTATGTAAAAAGAAACCTTTTTTTCACAATAAGGACAGTCAAGAAGAGGAACAAGTTACTCAAAGAGGCTGTGCAGTCTCCGCTAGAGGTTTTCAAGACACGACTGCTCAAAACCTCGAGCAACCGGGTCTGATCTCATAGCTGGCCATGGTTTGAGTAGCACCTTGGACTGGAGATCCTCTAGGACCTCTTTCAGCCATTATCGTATTGGTCCTATGATGATCCTAAGAAACTGAAGAATGAAGGTCACCTTCATAATCTCACTCTGACTTTGGGAAATGCACAGACAATAAATCTCATACTATAGAAAATTAAATGGGTGAGTGAGAGAAGTAGCAGATTGTGATTTTCTTCCAATGAGGCAATAAAATGGGTTGAGATGCTCTGTAAAGGCTTGAAATCATATTTCTTGACCGTTTAGTGTCTAAAATAGTAAGGTACATTTTTAGTTAGGTAATATAATAAATGATAATATTATAGAATACAAGGCACTTCTCTGAAACAAAGTCGAGCACTGTCATTGCCAGATTTCAAATCTCAGCTCCAATGCATAGAATCAACAGAACTTCTTGAAAAAGAAATCACTGATATTGTGTAACTGTGAGAAAAATACAGTTCCATGATCTCATGCTGTGATGAATCTGAACCATTTTATTTTAAATTCTCAGAATCATCCAGTGTAAATTGGATGTCTGATACAGAACACCTTGTTGCCAGGATAGAATTAAGACCACTTTCTCTAGTAGGTAAAATTTCAGTAGATAATCTGAGTTATTCCCCTAAACTCCCTGTAACCTCGGCAGCGGGGCAAGGGCACTGTCCAACTTAGGTGGCTGCGCTGTTTGAGATGGACCGCCACCTGGGAGTGCTGTTCTCTCTTTATGCAATATAGAAAGAACTTATCTGACAAGTATAAATGCCTAGCTTCTTGATGCCCAAAGTCAAGAGGAATACATCCCCGATTCGAATACATCCCCATCCTGCAAAGTCATAAGCACTGGAAAGCACATTTTTTTCTGGATAGCCATCAGTATCTTCCACCATGAAAAATCCCATCAAATCCAATTGTGGTGTGAAGACACACATATATTTGCACAGGCTACGGTCAAAAGCCTTCTGATTTCTTGGTGTATCATAAGGCAGTGAGTTCTCCCATTTTCTCATTAATATTATATCAATGACCAATAAGGAGTTGAGTGCACACTAAGTTTGCAAACAACACTGAATTAGGAGAGGTTGATTGCCTCAAGGACAGAGAGGTCTTACAGAGAGAGCTTGATAGATTAGAGTACTGGGTAATCACCAGCCTCATGAAATTCAACAACTACAAATGCTAGATTCGGCACCTGGCATGGTGTAAATATGGATGTATGTACAGATTGAGAGTCAAAAACCTGGAATGCAGCTCTGCAGAAAGGGACCTCGGAGTTTTGGTTGATGGTAAGCTCAGTATAAGTCAACAATGTGCCCTGGCAGCCAAAGGACCAATCGCATCCTGGGGTGCATTAAGCACAGTGTAGCTAACTGGTCAAAAGAAGTGATTGTCCCACTAAAGCTAGCATTGGTGCAGTCTCACCTCAAGTACTGAGTGAAGTTTTGGGCTTCAAAATATACAGAAGGATATCAAAATATTAGAACATGTCCAAAGAAAGGCAATAAAGATGGTGAAAGTTCTAGAAGGCATGACTTATGAGGATCAGCTGATGCTACTAGGTTTGTTCAGCTTAGAGAAAAGGAGATTGAGGGGTAACTTCATTGCTGTCTACAACTTCCTCATGAGGGGAAACAGAGAGGGAGGTGCTTATCTCTTTGCTCTGGTGTTCAGTGATAGGACGCAAAGGAACGGCTTAAAGTTGCAGCAGGGGAAGTTCAGGCTGGATATTAGGAGAAATTTCTTCACTGAGAAGGTAGTTAAACAGTGGAACAAGTTCTTCAGGGAAAGCATCATGGCCCCAGGCCTGCTGGTGTTCAAGAAACTTTTGGACAATGCTCTTAGATATACAGTTTAAATTTTAGGTTGTCCTGTGTGGTGACAGGAGTTGAACTTGACATTCCTTGTCAGTGTCTTCCAACTCAGGATATTCTATGATTCTATGATCTGTGATTCTATAGTTTTGCCTTAAAAATTTGAATATTTCATCTTTAATTTCAAGTAGCACTGCCTTATGTCTTCTTACTGACACACAATAAAAAGCAGTGGAGTGATTTCCCTTCACCCCATTTTTTTTGTTGTCTTCCATGTATTGTCTTTGCAGTTGCTCTTCTTGCTGCTATTCAGCCTCTCCTCACAGGAAAACCTCTCAGGGCTTTAATCTTTTATAGTTAGTACTCCTCTATTCATGGTAGAACTTATGCTGAGATTGGATGTATAAGCTGAACTTTGTGTTTCAGATGAGAATATAGCACTGATTCAAAACCTGGATTATCAAGTTCTTGGTATACTTTCCCCCCTGTTAGCTTACAGAGGTTTTTTGTTACTATTGTTGTTGAGTTTAATGTCTGCAATGCATTGAGAAAGGTAATAATAGAAATGATATGAATCCGAATAGTTTCACTAAAGTCAGTAGCAGTAAATCAATTTGCATGAACTGAAACTCCTATCCCTTAATATTCTTTTCATATGTAATTATGATTTTTTCTGCATGCATATTGTGTTGCTATATTTTTAGTTCTCTTTTGGAAAACAAAATTGGCCTGATGTGTTTACATAAAAATGCAATATTCAGCTTCTGTCAGTACTAGTCTTTGAAAAGCTTATTGATATTTGAAGCTACTGTCTTTTTTCTCTCTTTCTTTTTAATTGACCCAATTTAGAAAGGAGAATTAAAAAATAAGTTTTTAACTTTCTTTCTCAAGCGAGTTGTAGTGCACAGGATATTTGTTCTGTCAAATATTGCAGTCATCTAAAGCTGCAACTGGGAAGAAGTGGCTAGATCTATTTTGGAAATTCCTTCCCTGATGTAGTTGACCTTTGTTACTATTTTGTTTAAGTCACATGAAATAATTCTTGACTGTTTGGAATGCGAATAACCAGACATTGACATTAATGATACATGATGGTGTAGCACTGTAAAGCATCTTGCTAAACAAATGTCATAGAATTGCTGATTTGCCTATATTTTGCCAGGTTCTGCTCCAAATCTCCCCCCACAAATCAGTTGGAGATTGCTCTGGTGGGTTTGAATCCAGGACTCATCTCCACTTCTGAAAGAGACTTACATAATTCTTCTTTCCTTAAAAACTGTCCTGATTTTGAATTGACAATTAAAAAGGCAGCGTCTCCTGTGCTCACAAGAATGGTGGCTTCCACTGTTCTGCTTTCTCTATACTCATGTTGACTTTACAATGAAATGTTGCCAAATGCATATTGACACTCTTGGCTAAGTCTAATTGACTGTCAGCTTCCATGCAAAGTTCTCCAATAGCCTCTTCTCTTTCTCTCTCTCTCTCTCATTTATTGCTTTCCTATCCCTTTCAGGATAAGTTCTAAGGTGATATGGGACAATTTTATGGCACTGCAATCAACTGGCATTAAGTACCCTTAGTCTTATGCTTTAAAATAAAGTACCTGTATGCAAACTGCATACTGGGAACAGCTCAGATGATTGGTCCAGAATGATCAAGTTCCATTGCTGATGATTTTCTCTGAGACAATTGAATTAGTTCTTATGAATATTACAATATGACACACTGAAGATCTCTACACTTTTATTATTTCTTTGACCCACAACTCCTTGAAGTTTTTTGTTCCTACTATAACTTCTCCCATTTACTTGGAGAAGTAACATCTTTTCTCCAAAGTCTGTTTCTCCAGATATTGTCAAGCATCGTGCCTAGATTTGATCCACTCCCTGAACCCTCTTCAGCTTTCATTTTTCCAAGCCCATTGAGTGTCATGCACTGAACATGAGATTTGCTCCCCGTGCACCTTTTAAAGACAGACTTTGACCTTTTTCCTACTCTAAGATCCTGTGGATAGTGTTATGCAGTATCTGGGGTCACACTTAATTAATAAGGTCTCACTTTCCAAGGAGAATCTCTTTCCCATCTTTAGGTGATATGAAGGTCCTTGAGCACTCTGTCTTCCCAAGTTCTCCAAAGGCAAGAGAGCCTTACTTTGGTGAGTGGTTGTTTAAGAATGTCAGATAGGCTGTTTGAGAAAGTCTAGCAGTTCCTCAAAAACTACTAATGGATCGATTCATTCACTTTCTCACATCTATGCCAAAAATGTCAGTATCTAGGTAGGAGATGGGATATATTATTAAGTGAAGCTCATGGGACTCCTTTAGTATGAAAATTGCAATACAAATATATTATTATCTATCTCAAAATACACTGAAGTAGTCAGTCCCACACTCATCACCATGGTATCTGAACACCTCTGGGATGATATAATAATGTAATTGATCTAAAAAAGGTAGTGTAATTATACCTCTGCTGCAATGTTTCACACATAGACACTATTTATAATGAATACTCTTTTACTTACTTTTTGAAAGGATCTATTTTCTTCAATGAGAGACAGTGGAATAATTTATAGACAGGAAAGCTCTTTGATTGGGGAAAGTATTAGACATAAATGAGAAATTCTATGATTCTAAGTTCAATCTTTGCATTTGAGCAATTGATTGACTCATTGCACCTCAGAGGTCTGCAACAGTGTCACCTCAAAGCAGGTGGAGGAAAAGAAGGTTATCGAGTAGTCAGCATGGATTCACCAAGCAGAAATCATGCTTTACCAGTCTGATAGCCTTCTGTGATGATGTGATTGGCTAGGTAGATGAAAGAAGAGCAGTGGATGTTGTCTAACTTAACTTCAGCAAGGCTTTTGACACTGTCTTCCATAACATCCTCACAGGAAAACTCAGGAAGTGTGGGCTAGATGAGTGGACAGTGAGGTGGATTGAGAACTGGATGAATGCAAGAGCTCAGAGGGTTGTGATCAACGGTGCAGAGTCTAGTTGGAGGCCTGTAGCAGCTAGTGGTGTTCCCCAGAGGACAGTTCTGGGTCCAGTCTTGTTCAAGTTATTCATCAATAACCTGGATGAAGGATGGAGTTTGCCGTCAGCAAGTTTGCTGATGATACAAAACTGGGAGGAGTGACTGACACACCGGAAGGCTGCGTTGCCATTCAGCAAGACCTAGATAGGCTAGAAAGTTGGGTAGAGAGGAACCTAATGAAGTTCAACAAAGGCAAGTGTAGGGTCCTGCACCTAGGGATGAATAACCCCATGGACCAGTACAAGTTATGGGTTGACCTGCTGGAGAGCAGCCTGGCAGAGAAGGACCTGGAAGTCCTGGTGGACAACAAGTTGACCATGAGCCAGCAATGTGCCCTTGTGGCCAAGAAGGTCAATGGTATCTTGGGGTGCATTAAGAAGAGTGTGGCCAGTAGGTCAAAGGAAGTTATCCTCCCCCACTACTCTGCCCTGGTGAGGCCACATCTGGAACACTATGTCCAGTTTTGGGCTCCCCAGTTCAAGACAAGGGACTACTGGAGAGAATCCAGCGGAGCGCAATGAAGGTGATGAGGGCACTGGAGAATCTCGCTTATGAGGAAAGGCTGAGGGCACTGGGTCTGTTCAGCCTGGAGAAGAGAAGACTGAGAGGGGATCTTGTCAACGCTTATAAATACCTTAAGCGTGGGTGTCAAGAGGATGAGACCAAACTATTTTCAGTGGTGCCCAGTGACAGGTTAAGGAGCAATGGGCACAAACTGAAACTGAGGAAGTTCCATCTAAACATAAGGAAAAACTTCTTTACTTTGAGGATGACAGAGCACTACAACAGGCTGCCCAGAGGGGTTGTGGAGTCTCCTTCTCTGGAGATATTCAAAACCTGTCTGGATGTGTTCCTGTGGAACATGCTGTAGGTGAAGGTGCTTTGGCAGGGTGGTTGGATTAGATGATCTCCAGAGGTCCCTTCCAACCCCGACCGTTCTGTGATTCTGTAACACGAATACACAACAAGGCTTTTTTTTACTCTGATGTGTCTTCTGTGGTTGGCTGCTCAAGAGTCAGAGAAATATTCATTCTGGGGACTCTTCTTACCCAAATTTAACGTCTAAACTGTAAGTTCTAGTACAAGATAGTCATCCTGGCTCCTTCTGTAGTCAACAGGGAGAAACTGAAACCACCAGAAAGAATGATCTATTTCATACCCAGAAAGGTGTCTGATGGGTGAGGCAACTGACCACGACTACAATTGCTTGACAATAGATGGAATCTAAAAAAACAATTTAGACTAGTTCCTGAATGAATGCAAATACTTCATGACCTTTGTGAAGTTGAACTGTAGTGCATTAGGGCATGATTTTTCTCTTCTGCACTGCATTGTCTCTTACTGGATACGAAGCCCAAAAAAGATAAAAATTCCACAAGACCTGAAGGCATGATTTTACTTTATATACACTTCATATACTCTTTATATACACACACACACATATGTATATACATATATATAAATATTCATGTTATTGTAACTAATTATAACAATACAGTGATGTTACAACATACATACTAGTCTAGCATTGCAGTGCTGAAAGGAGCACAAACAAAACCTCTACATCTTAAGCAGCAGAAACAAAGGAGCGTATGAATTCCTTAATACATAAATATGTACCTGTTTCTGCTGCTTACCTGAGAAATGTTTTCGAAAATGAGGGAAAAAATCAGTAGAAGTGTAAATCCTTGTTCAGGAAAGTATTTAATGGGGGATTATTTTATGCATATCTTTTTGTCTTGTGCAAAAGTTAAGTAAATGTCATCATGGTAAAATAACGTATCTATCTAAATCAGGAAAAGTAAAACGATGACTATAATTGATCGGACTGCTCTCAAAGGTCAAATACTGCCAAGCATTGGTATTTGGGTTTTTTTTTGTTGTTTCTTCAGTTGACTTTCATTTTGTAACATGACCGTTAAAATTTTCTTTGTAACATTTTAATTCACAAATTCAATTATAGTTCAAACACCTGCAAGCAGTTACTAAAGTTTCCCTTTAACCAGATTCTCTTATATTTTATGATCTTACACACACACAAAACCCTAATTAAATTTTGTTTGTTTTTTATGCCTAATTTACAATTTCTGATTTTCATTTTATTCATTAATTAGATAAGGAAAAAGCCATAGGGTTTTAATTACTGAAGATATGTGAGAACACATCTTCATTTTCAATTAAAGGTGAGATAGGATGTTTGAAGAGAAATTAACTAACATAGTAATTTTTCTTTTATTATCCTGTCAGGAAACGTATATATCATGAAATGCTATCAGCAGACTTGTTTGCAGTTCTTAGGAATCTCTCGGGTATGTCTTAAATTGAAAGAAATTCAAATAGAGGAGGAAGAAATAAAGGCCTAAATCTTCAACAAGACTTGTGAATGACTGCAGCATTTCTGACTTCCTTTAGCAGAATTATTCCCAGTTAGACATAGTTTAATTTCACCAGTGGATTTTATTGGGGTAATCTGGCCTTTGGTATACGCACCCTCCAGTGAAGAAATTACTGATTTCAGTGAGTTCAAAGTCAGGTTTAACACATACTGGTAGTCCATCTTCCTAATTTTATGAGTAAAATATGTATATGAATACATACGAATTGCTCATAAAAGATCTTTCTAAAGGGAAGAAAAAGTCAATGGGATGATAAATGCCAAAGAGTAGAGAATAAATATAATGGGAAAGACCACAGGCAACGTCTATAATAACTCACTGTTCATGCCTAATACTAAAGAAGTGAATGAGCTGGATGGCTATCTAGCACACCTTTCTTAAGACATGGCTCCCTAAATCATGAAGACATCAACTATACAGTCACGTTTCTCACCATTGGGTTATGAAGAGCTGGTGAGTGCCACATCATGACAGTCTGGCAAATCATACAGTGACTTCTCCAAATTATTTGTTTTTCAGGAACAGCAATGCATCTGCCTTGCCTTCTTGTCCTTCTCTTATACTGCGTACCCTACAAAGCCCTTCAAACCTGTCATTTGTTCTCTACTCTGAATAACATAGAAATGGATGTCTACACTGAAGCTGTCAGAATCATTTAGAGATAAATAAACTACAGCATAAAGGAAAAAAATTGTCTATGCTGTGGGTTAAATTAACCTGGGCTTAGGGAATTACAGATATACCCATGACATTAAATATGTTTTTGTCCTTTATAAATTATGTAAAGAAGATAATACCAACTTTAATAGAGCCATCTCTCCAAAATGAAGTAATCTCAAATCATCAACACAGAGCACGTCCCATCAGTCCCACAGACAGATTTCCACCCTGGCTTTAGATTTGCAAGCTCACAAGTGTAAAGGAAAATCATATGTACTGTCATTTCAGCATATTGAGGCAATGGACTAGTAATCTGATTAAAAGTTAAACAGACTAAAGCAGATGAAATAGACACAGTTATGAAACCTGTCACAGCTTTGTGTAATCAAACGGCATCTTCCGTGTAAAGTAACCATGTACTTAGGACTACGGATAGTACCCCAATCCTTCTGAAATGGAGTTTAACCTTAGAACTGGTCTTAATTCTACTTTTTAGCTAAAGGTAGTCCAGTTTCCTAGGCAGTGCTCAAAAACCTTCTAATGTTCGGAACACTCAAGACATACAAATTTATGGTCAGTAACATGGTTCTTAGCTTTCTGTTGTCACTGTAACCTAAAAGGATTTAGGATTTAGAAAGTCTTAGGGATAACACTGGTCTGGGTGCAAAGGCTTTGTAAATGTAACAGTGTTTGGGCACAGACCTAAGCAGGTGAAGAATACCATTGACACTGTTAAAACATCTGAATGGTCCTTGGCAACCTTTGGGTCTCATCTACCTTAGAGTCTCCTAAGTAACAGCAAGGCAGAGCTCAAGAATTAGCCCAGTCCAGGCCCAATAGGTAGTTTGGATGTGACCATCATGTTGAAGGCCTGGAGAGTTGAACAGTGTGCATATTGTAAGACTATTTGAGTGGATATTAGGGCTGGAAGGCAGGCCTTGGAAAGTCCTTAATTGAGATGTAATGATGGCAATGATAAAACATCTCATATTGTATACCTGGGACACTTAGCTTAGGCGGGGATCCTGGCCCTTGGGGGGTACTTGGCACTCTCAACTGGTAACAGAGGGAGCATAGGTGATTTGCTCAGACTTGCCACATAATTTCAAGACTAAGGATAAAGGAGGCAAGTAGTACCTTATGTAGGATTCCTTGGCTCATCTTTCATAAATCCTTTAGAGTTTGTGTTGTTCGTTTTCCCCAGTTAAAGAAAAGGGATAATATCTGGCAGACTTTGCAAATGTCTGAGTTAAAAGGGTTGTAAAAGGAGACTTTGCTGTAACTGTCATTGCTGCTGTTTTTAATGGTTTCTGTTTTTTTGAAGTCCAAAGTCCTGGTAGAGACAATTAAAACCTTTCTAGATCTAGTTTACTGGCACTGTACTACCAGTCTGCTTTTTCAATGGAGAGAGTATTTTTCCCAAATTTCCTTCAATGCTTCTGAAATCTATATGCAGTCACCTAAAACACGTGATCTGATTTTCAGAGAGCTGGGCATTCACCACTGCTATTTAAATGGACTGTTGAATCCTCACTGCCATGAGAAATGAGAACATTTGTTTGGAAGGATTTACATTGGCTGTTAAGTATCAATGAAGCCAGGATTTCTGAAAGACATTAATGATTTTGTCAGGTGGGGAATTCAGACAGAGATGTGACAGTGGATTTTGATTTCTGAAAGGCACCAAGCAGTAGCCCTAAGAAAATAAGATCTCTTTAAGGTGTTCCAAGTTAGACATGCAAAATGAAAGGTCATATTTGAAAATCACCAAAGATACCCACAGGCAATTATCGCATACAGAGTTCTCCAGTTTTAATTAGCAGAGAACGAATCATTCCATAGAGAGTGAGTTTAAAAAAGTAGAGATGCAGGGTGGGAGCAAGGGGGAAATCAAACTAGATTTCAGTAACAGTCAAATACTAGTTCAGGTCCAGGAAATATAATTATTTGAAATCAGACCCAAAGGAATGACAACAACACAATGGAAATTAGTTTTCTATAATGATTTTCAAGCTTAAGGTAATCAGAATCAGTTTTTTTAAAACAAAGTAAATACATGAACTGCATACTTAATTACCATTGAATGTTGTAAAAAATATTTATGGATTTATTTGGCAGTTAACAACATGGCCTATAGCAATTGATATCTTTTATTTACAGAACTCAGTGCTGATAATGGACAACTAATAGGCATGCTTAATTGGCTTTTAACTACTGGTATCTTGTTATAGTATTTTTCTTTTTGCCCAATGGCAGCAACATTCCTGAGGATTTCAATGTGAGTTTAATATGTTGCTGATTTTTAATTACATTTTTATTCCTTATGCAATTGCATACTCATTTATGTGACAAGCCAAGGGTCAGTAACAAGGACAGTTCTGGTACATTTCTTTGTTCAGTGCCTGCACTCAACAATGTTGTAGGTTCTTCATGTTCTTTTCTCTTCAATGTGTAATAATTGGCCCCCTTCTCCAACTCCTTGCAGAAAGTACCCAAATAGAAGAAGAGTTCATGTCAGGAATGCAGATATCCTGACTGGTGAATGGTGATGCAAGCTTTGATTGAACTATCACAGTAAAAACTGTTCTCTTTGCAGGCAGCAGCCATAAAGTAAGGCTGGTATCACCTTGAGTTACCAGCTTATGTTTATGAACTGATCTCACTGTTGTTGGCAGATGAAAAAATGTTGGCCAGGCAGAGACAGAAATTGCCATTGAGACTATACAATTTTGTCCTGAGAGCTGAAGGAGCTGGCACTACCACCTTACGGTCTGTTTCTCTCTCCTCTTTCACTACTTTCTTGCAAATAAAAGTCTCACTAGCAAAGACAAAAACAAAACAAACAACTGTACAGAGTACTGATTTGGCCATAATTACAAAAGCAATCCCCTTTTTTAAGTCAGTAGCCAGTGGAGGTTGAGATATCTCTCCAGAGACTTTTGAAAAAAATCAAAAGCTTGGACATAGAGCCAGAAGGGGGAGAGAATGAAAGTTCAACATGAAGCAGGACAGATGTTTGGGAAGCTGAGTTAGGGATCTCCACGACCAAGAGAAAATTCAGGTGGAATAGTTATCTTGTCTCAACCAACTTCCACTCCGTGAAGCACGTAGTCCGTTCCTGGAACTAGATAGTCAAAAAACACTCGGAGGTATCCATCAATGGTGGCTTTATTGGCCCTAAGTAACCGAAGGAAAAGATGACTCGTTCTTACGTCAGTAGATGGCACTGTTTCTATGAACTACTGACATACACCCCCAGCAATGCAGCTGTGTCTCCTTCACGTACTCTGCATAGGTAGAAAACAAAACAAAACAAACAAACAAGACCACAAACTATGCCCCTCCAAACGAAAAAATCAATAGTAAAATAACATTTTTTAAGTTACAAAATTAGTACCCCAAATTTTGAAAATGCCTGAATTAATCTGAGGTTACTCATTATACTTTATCTTACCCTTGCAGTCTGTATGCAGTATAATATGGTCTTCACTCATGTGCTCATGTTTTACATTTTTAAAGGACCGCTGCCCCAGTCAATGCAAAGAATAGAGTTGATTTGAGGGTAAGACAAACGTATGGGATAAAGGAGAGTATCCTTTATGGAATTCCAGGCTTCATTGGTCTTGTGTATTGAGGAATGAATAGAGGCACTGTAATTTTGTCTGAGAAAGGCATCTGTGGATGTTCACCAAGTTGCACATGAAGACTGAACTTGTTGCATCTAGGTTGAGCTGGATGTAATGTGTTCATGCAGTGGCTATTCACCTGGTTATCTAGCCACATTGATGAACGTCTGGAAATATCCAAATAACCAAAATCCTGAAATGCCTACTGGTCAAAATTTCTGCACAGGACAAAACTGAAGATATATTCAAGGAACATTTCTTGATTGCATGGGTGTCCCTAACAGTGTCACCTGACAAGATCCATCTCATTAAGATGTTTATGGTATGGCTTGTAGGTTTACCTGATTTATAGTCATTTAATATGTTTTTAAAATATGATTTACTGCTTTGCTTTTTAAGCAAGTTCAGAAATACAATCAAACACATGGGACACCTGTCAAGCACCTCCCTGGTCCATCATCCGTTGACTGCAGGAATAATGCACCAACTTCTACCACTTGTACTAGCAGATGGATGGAGCTAATTGCCGGCCATGGGGAAGCAGCACACAAGTGAGATGGAATACTTTAACAGATCTGGCCAGAGAGGAAGCAGGGCATTGGACTCTTTGGGGTCTCTTTTACCTGTGAGAGGGAAAAGATCTCAATGGTGCAAATTTTCCCATGTAATCCCGTAAGTCTCATTTGCCTCTGGCCTAACCTAATTTTTCACTCCCAAACTTCCCTCTCTTCAGTTTCAGCATTGCTTGGACAGGCTTCTTAGCTGAATCCTGTCTTTTTTCTTACGCAGTCCTGACCCCTACTTCCTGGTTCAGTTCCTTGTCTCTCTCACATTTCCCTGCTAAATCCGATCTACCATTTCCATATCAATGCTTAATCTGTCCCTCTGCTCATTCTGTTTTTTCCCTTCCCATTCAGGTTTCTCATTTTTTTAATTCCCCTGTTTCCCTAGCATCCCTCACCCTTTTATCTAGATGTCTTAGTGCCTTCTGTCCTACCAGACACTATTTCACCCTGATACTGTAGCTCCTGTTGGACTTGTTATTTGCAACTCATCCTTTCCAAAACTGGCTCAACTTCCAGTCTGTCCCAGCCTCATCTGTCCACCCAGCTAACCAACCCCTTCATCATCAACCCCAGTTTGATATTCTCCAGTCCGCTTCTTTGTGTATCAGCAAATTCTGTTTTAATCTACTGTTGGGTGTATTCAGTTTTATTCTTCCCAGGTCATCTCCTCCTTGTTTCTTATACACTTACATCACAGAGTTCCATGATTTCTGTGTCTTTTCCCTATTATTTCATGGGAGTGTGGAGGAACAGATGTCAAGAGAACATGAGAAGCATGGTCACTGGTGTCCCTTGACATCATCCAGCGTGCCATAGGTGCGAAGGTGAAAGGAAACCTTGCAGTGTCACATTCAGATAACTCCAGCCACTCTGTAGTGATTCTGGGTGAACCATCAAATCAAAACCAGGACAGAATATGTAAAGACTGTAGAGCTAAACTGACTGAGAAGATGTTCTTCAGAGCATAATGTTCTTTTCTGTTCACATAAGCCAAATAGCACAGTGTGATGGTGCTCTACTGTTTCAGGGAAACAGAGGCTTTTCTTGACATGAACAAGTGTCTCAGAAATACATGAACAGTTATTTAAATTTTTTCTAGGAATATTGAAGGTAGATATGTTTTAAGAGAAATGTTTGCCAAAAAAGAAAGTTAGACAAAGTTGCCAGCAACCTAAAATACAACTTTAAAATACAAGACAGGTTGCCTTATTATAGGTAGAATTATAACTTCCTATGGGAAATGGTAATTTCCTGTACTTTAACAATCTTCACAATTTATTATGAGAATTTGATGTTGAAAGGAAGTAGCAAAATAAGGGATGCTGCAAGGATAGATAGAAGGATGTTCTCCTGCCCTTCCCAGAAACATTTCTCATTCTGCTTCTTGTAAGGTGCAAAAATACTTCAAACATTTCAACCTTTAAGATATCTCACTGGACATGCCTTTTTGCTTTAACCTGCATGGTGAAAAGAAATGGGAAAGAAATGAGTCACTTCACCTGCTGGCTTCCAACTCTGACATTCAATGCTTTTCAGGGACAACATTTTTCTAAAGAATATGTCTGTCCTTGGCATCCACTTTCTGTTTTCTAGACTTGCTTTAAGGTGCTGCCTGCCCTTCCAGGAGGTGTTTCTCTGTAGAGTCGCTAACACTAGTCTGGAGTGTTCCCCACTGCTCTTTGCATTTCGGCAGATGAGAGACGTTCTTTGTAGCAGTCTGTTCGAAAGTTGCCACACCTCTCTGCTTTTGGCCTTTGTCTGCCTGATTTAATGAAATCGTTATCAGGAAAAAGAAATAAAAGTCTGGAAAAAAGGTACTTAGCTGATAACTTTGAATGTGAATTCCCTTATTTGTCGACAAAACAGGAGCAGAACCATAGTGACACCACACAGGTTTGCATTATCTGTACTAAGAGAACCCTGGGAGACCCTGAATACCATCTGAATAACATGGTCAGAAGTCATCACAGAAAACACTAGACAGAAATTATCGTCCTAATGAAGTTTCCTAGAAACAGCGCAGTTTTGACTAGCAGAGATTAAGCACAATCTGGGGAAATAACATTTGCCTGCTTTCACATGAGGGTCCACCTCTTTTCCTCCACTAAACTCAAGAGAAGATGTTGCTTATACCTAACTAAACAATATGTGATTAATCTGTGGTCCAAGGGGTTACCGAAAACTGGTGGTGATCTTTATTTATCTGAGGCAAAATTCTGCTTGCAAAAAACCCCTGAATCTCTGTATTTTGTATATGTGATCCACAAAACAATTGGGAAAATGTACTTCCATAACATCTTACTTTAAATACTGCTTGAAAGTATTCTGAGGATTAAATAAGTCCTCCAGTAGTAGTGTGATAAAAAAACTTTGCGATCACTGTAGTTGAATATTGCAGTCACTTTTTTTATATTTTTTAACGACAAGTTGAAAGAAGGAAATGCTCTGTGCTTTCCCCCTCGCAAAGCACTTTGGAATCTATGGATTTACAGAGTTATTGCAGAGTTGAGCACTACAATTATCACAGTGGATTGCTACCAGAGAAGATACTGTGGAACTGATCTTTTTTTAAATGGTGCTGTATTCAATTACTACTTATTCTAGCCTTTCTCCTTGCTGTGTTTCTATTTCTGTATGTTTTTTAAAAGAAGGTGGGGATCTAGGGAAAGGGAGAGGCATTTTCCCTGGTAAATCAATTAACTTCTCCAATCTAGCAAACTGTGAAAAAATACAATAACTCTCTTTAAATGTTCCATTAGGGTCCAGTAACAGCTCATTAGATTATACAAGGTATGTGTAATTGCCCAGAAAAGATGCACTACCTTCCTGCAATGCTTAATTTAATCTCCACTCTTTACATACAACTATAACCACCCACTAAACAAGACTCATGGCCTCATGCCCAATGGTATGTGTGTATGAGTGTGTGTTTTAAACATAAGAATGTGTTTAAAAATCAAAACTGGCATAGTTTTATTTCTAGTTGCTTGCTATAATCTTACAAAACAAGGCTGTGGAGGACGGGTATTGTCCATGCAGAACATTTTCAAGTTGATTGGAAATCCCTCACTATATTTTGTCTTTGCTGCATTAAAGGTATATTCCAGCCAGCTCTCCAGCCCCAGTTCTGATCATATGAGATCCTGAAGACACTGAGTTCTACTGGTGAAGTATATACGGAGGATAAATCTACGAAAACGAGATACCTGTTGTATGCATAATTCTACCATTAGATTTCTATGTCCTAGAAGTAATTTTTTTTCCTCTTAGCTGCCATGGTAGAAGATGCAGAAACTTTAAGTTTTCCCACAAACCTTGGCTTTTCCCCTTTCTGCATGCTTCCCCTTAATATTAAAACATTAAATACTAAATATCCTTCCCCTCCCCTCCAGCACAGCAAAGATCCCCACAAACAGCTCTGCCTCTGTTCATCTCTGTAGCCTTCGTAGCTGAGTGCTTGAGCATCCTGGAGTCCTTAGCACCAGGGCAGTTCACACGTCCATGCTTCATAGTTACAACTCCTCCTAAACCCTCATTTCATCTGAATGGGATTGTTGGGATAAATATGGTTTTTCCATATTAAGAAGTCCATCTTCAGGTGAATCAGGATCACAGGCAATATTTTTGTGTTTTTTTGTTTCTTTTTTTTTTTTTTTTTTTTTATTTTAACTTTCCTATGAATACTTCTGAAAGACACAGTATGGCAAAAAAGAGGTGAAATACCAAAGGCTGGCACTTCCACTGATAACTCAGGAATCGGCAAAACCTGAGATACAAAGAAAAATCTCATGGAAACCTGTTGCTTCTGGAGCTCCAACCTTGCTGTGAGGATTTAGAACATCCAAATGCTGCAGGTGTATATGGGAGGGAATATCTGGCCTGGAGTTCAACGTGGACTACTGGTACAAGCACTGATTGCACTATTAAAACCTCTATATTTTTGAAGGAGAATTGATATTTAAAACACATAGTCCATCAACACAACACAGTGCTCTTATGGACAGGTACTGATCTTTGGTGTGCTAACCCAATATCACAAAACCTACCTGGTCTGTTGTTAGGTGAGAATCCTGTTCCTAGAAATTTCACAGGAAAGCCTGTTTTCCTACAATTGATCAGATAAGAAAAGGAGAAACAGCTAAAGCTTAGGAATCTCTTCCTGCAAGAGCTAGACGTTGAACTAATTTTTCTTTTTAAAAGAGTAAACATACTAAAAAAGAAACTTTCCCCCATGTCTCTTTCATATTTGCTGATAACTAGAAAAAAATAATTTTTTCATAAAATCTCATTGGCAAAATTTTGCATGACTAGAGCTCCAAACCAATGCAACAGCGTGTCAGGGATACAACATTATGTTTCTAGTCCCAGTTCTCTGAAAAATGTCTCCTTTGCTGCTCTGTTTCATTCCATGTTTTCCCCTTACTGATACAAGGCCATTTTTCTTTTTGTGCCAGACTGCACAGCACATCAATCCTTATTTGTAGCTCTCATGATTTCCAGACTATTGGTTTATAATAAACACACAGAGGTTTCAAGTTCTCCCTGATGTAGAGTCTGTTGGACAGTCATTGATTTTGCTGGGATTAAGAATGTTAAAATGACACTGGGGCAGAAAATACAGTACTTTCTAAAGTGACATGGTAGGCATGTATCAGCCATACAAATGGGGAAGGGAAATTAAAACAGGCCAGAGAGTATTGTTTTACCCTCCGCAAAAACAATTCTAGAGAAGCTTAAAGCCTTCTTACAATTTATCATGTAGTGATGGAAGTACCATGCAATGTTTCTTCTAGGTGGCTGAGATTCACTGAAACAAAGCCAGGCACCTGGACAGTAATACACACTCCAGTTGTATTAAGGCAAAATGGAGTCCTCTTGCACCTGGAGTAAAAATGAACAATTTCCCAGGCCCTAGCTGTGAATATTTTCAGATACCTTTCACATTTTAATTTACATACTTTATATTGAAACGTAAGACATAAGAAGGCTGACTTATAGACCCTTATTATTCTGTCTGAGCACCTCAAAAATTTCATATAGTTCAGTGAGTACAGATGTTTTTAATTCCCCAGTCAAACTGAAAATATAGAAAAAGGGGGAACTGTATTGAAATAAACTCATGAAATGAAAAGGCTTTTCTATTAAATAGTCCCATAAAATGAGCCTTCTGGTTTCACAAAACCTTTTTGTTTGACTGCAATAGAAGCAACTGGGTTTAGTGTTGGTTTAGAGTTGGTAAGTCTTTAAGTAAATTTTGGAAGGAAAAATCATTTCAGAAGTAAATTGTTGAAGAACTTGATTATGAAAGTTTTTTCCTTCCTGCCTTCCTGTCATCTTCTCTTCCTTCTCCTCCCACTCCTTCCCTTCCTTTTATTCTTCCTCTTAATTTCTGTTTCACTTTCTCTCTCTTTCCTTTGCTCTTTCTCTTAATTACTACCAATTTGTAAGATCAGCACAGAACCTTATATCCAAACTAATATGCAACAAAAAAATTCCCTGTGGTATTGTGTGGAAGATAATGTACGAACTCACATACAAAAATGAAAAAAAGAGTTGGTAAAATTCACACAGGAAAAAGTAGGAAGGCTCAGTTCTTCCCAGTTCCAGATGAATATTTTCCTGCTTTTCTTTTCACCCTTTCTGCATAACACAATAGCAACACTGAGACCCGTGAACTGGGCTGTAATTTTGGAAGATAATGTATGAACTCACATACAAAAATGAAAAAAAAGAGTTAGTAAAATTCACACAGGAAAAAGTAGGAAGGCTCAGTTCTTCCCAGTTCCAGATGAATATTTTCCTGCTTTTCTTTTCACTCTTTCTGCATAACACAATAACAGCACTGAGACCAGTGAACTGGGCTGTAATTTTGGAAATCAATCTTTACACGTCTGTTGAGCTAAACTCCCTAAGACTGCACAAAAAGAGAGAGATGTTAGACACTTCTACACAGAAAGTGCTTCTGTAATTCTTTACTACAACACTCTTTGGGAGTCATTTGTGCCTGAGAAGTCATCAGAGTGCCACCCCACAAGGCTATCAGAGAATTTCCACAAGTACTCTTGTAGTGGTCTGCTAGATGACTACTGCTCTCCTGTGATGAAGGATCCATCAATACCTGTGCTGCAAAATGCAGCATTATATAGAGACCTTACCTCGTAGGAGTTTGAAAATTCAGGTAACATATGCAGTGAGATACAGGAGGAAGCGTTTGGATTTTTTTTTCCCTAGATATGATGGCTTTACAGGGCTTATCAACAGAAATGCAGCGTACATAAAGTGTGTGGAACTGAGTTAGTATGTTTCCGTCCCTTGCATTCTTGGCCCTGGAGATAATGAAGAACAACCAACTCTGATTTCTTTGAACACTGGAGATACAAATTGATTCAGGAAAGCATCCCTCTTCCAGTCCACATTTAAACATACTCTTTAAAGCCAGCAGAATCAGGCAAATGCCTAAGTGGTAATTTCTTGAATGAATGCCATGACAAATGAGAGGATTGTTTTGTTTTTCTTAGAATTGAGATATTAATTAGTATAGTAATGTAAGTCTCTTTACTAAGGCGTAGATATGACTCTACTAGTATAAACTGATCTAACTCCCACATGAGCCCTTCGAAAGGCCAAGGTTACTCTAACAAGGCCAAGTAGCTCTTGGCAGTTTGATACCAGTTACCAAAATCACTCTTAAGTTAGCTCATGGTCCTGGACAAATATAAATCTAGTATCCTGCAATGGATGCTAGTGGTGTTGCTTCGCCCCAGCCCAAGTCTCCTCAGAAGTAATCAAGCACAGCAATGGAGAGATTGTTCTCTGTAAGACAACTGACAAGCAATCTCTGAACAAAACTTCTAATTTCATGCTTGGTACAAAAACACAGAGATGAAAAAAATAATAAATATTGGAATCATACTGGTGGCAAATTGAACAGCATTAAGAATTAAATGGTGGTGAGAAATGGGAACTGACACAATTGAAATGAAACTTTAAATATGGGTTTATTCACTGCAAGAGGTGTTTGGACTTAAATCACTTCGTATCTGACAACCCCCTCCCTCTGAAAATGTTTGGGAGTGTTATTTTCCAACTCTATGGGAGCATAAAAATGCAAAGGTATGTGTGTGCAGGTGAAAGTTTAACATCTGTGTTTGGCTAAAGTCTTCTGTAACACCTCAGCATCTTTATTATTCACCAAACTGTGAATAAGCGATACCTTCTTTTTTTTTCTTTTTTTTTTTTTTTTTTCTTGGCAGAAAACAAAACCCCAAACCTGCTGATGACTTGGAATGTTATGGGACCTAGGATGAATGGACAAATTATCTTATGGGAGCAGTTTTAACAATTACTAAAACTTGTAACAATTTTTTCATAATAAGCCCTATCATCTACTACTAATAATACTAATACAAGCACTTATGGTTATAATAACCCAAATTTAATAACAAGGCAGAAATAGTAGTTTGCTCTGTGTATGTGTTCAAACCACTTTACATACATTATAAAGTCATGGATCATTTCAGAGTGCCTCAGGGAAAATAATGTGGTAAATGTTGTATAAGTATTATCTTGAAGTGTTGAACTTGTTCGCTATGAACTGATGCCACTTTCAGCTCATATTACAGCTTAACTGGTAAAAAATGCAAAAACAAGGAATTTTAAGTGGAACTTGCATTACTTTGACTGGGTGTGCATTTGCAATTGGCACACATAATTAGGGAGCAGAAATGCCACAAGTGACCCTTGTCTCATCAGAAATTCAGACATCATGATGTTGAATGTTAAACTCTTGCAGTATTACTCCCCAATGAGCCAAGTATCATATCACTAATCTTACTAAATCACGTTGTTCCAAATGCAGAATACCTTTGAGACAATTAAATTGCCATTTTTGATGAGAAGAAAGAAAAAAGAAATCTAAGCATCAAATAAACCATTCGAACTGGAACTTCCTGATTTTTTTGGAGTAGGTAACCTGTTGCTCAGGTAGGGGAACTCAGGTACGACAGAGAGGACAGCAGAATTTCCAGGGCTGTGTTTAGGTGACAATCCTAAAGGGAGATCCGCTGAGGACTCCCTATGAAATAAAAAAATCTTCTTTTAGCATCAGTTGAGAGCAGGGAATTCAATCTCTAAGTAATTTCAAGAATGCAGCCCAGGTCTCCCAGCTCTGCACTAAATACATCAATCACAAAAACTAGACGCTTAAGTCAGTCCAATTATTTCCATTGATGTCCTTGTGCTTGATTAAGGTCTGAGTTATGACTTTACATACTGTATGCTCAGAGGGGGAGCATTTAAACAATCGAGAATGAGCTAGGAGAGCAATTAGATGATATTGTGAGTGGAGACTAGCTTGCAGGGCCTGGGGAGTGGTCTTACCACTACACTACAACACTGAGTCTACAGTTCGCTGACTACTGAGTACTGTGCAAAGTCCTCCAAAGAGACAGGGGTTTAAAGGGAAGAAAACACAGCATCTCCCACCTCAACTGTTAAATGCCCTTCTGGAGTGCATGGTATGGGTTTTAAGTCCATGAAGTAACAGGAGAGGTCAGACGGAAGCCTGAGGAAGTGCTCTAGCACAAAGCTGGTCTAGCAGTACGGATTTTGCGTTTGAGTGTGTTTTAAAAATAAAACAGTCATCACTAAATTTACTGAGGGACCTGCTCCTTACCGTGTCTTGGCTGTGCTTTGAGAAATTTCTGAGATGCGCAAGTCCTACTTTGGATCTGACCTTTTCACTTTCAACTCATCTCCATGAGAAGGGTAACACTATTCCACTTTCTATTTACTTTCATTTTATTTTCATATTTCCACCTTGAGAACGACCGTACTGAAAGAAACCTTCTCATTCAAGACACTGATCCACAGCCTCATCTGTTGTAAACTGATGCATCTTTAGAGACTGTCTTAGTGACCTTAAAGGCCATCAGGCACAGAGGACCAGTTTTCTCTGTAGTGTAGATGAGGCAGTGAGGCTTTGTAATGATGCTGACATGGAGAGAGCCAAATGCCTAGCAGTTGTGGTTCAATGAGTATTGTTTTTCTCAGAAACAGCTGTCAACAAAACAGACAAAATTGAGTTGACCAGTTTAGGACACACTCTGTGACTATTTTTTAACTATGTAGAGGGACAGAATGGCACACATTTTGGTATAAAGAATAACACTGTGCACTGGTTGTTGCCACCACAAGACACCTGAGTCCAATAACCAGATGGTCAAACAACTACTATGAGGGAATTTACACAAATGAATTCAAGCGATCTACAGCACAAGGTAAAGAGTGGGACCAAACATGGGATTGTACATGCTGCTTCTGCTGCACCAAATAACTCTGGTCCATGCTGCTGGCTGTAGTTCAACTTCAGTGAACTCAGTGTGTTGAAAGAACCAAAATAAGGCTATCAATAGGGCACAACGTTCAGCTTGTTCCCTTTCCAGCCAAACTATTTGAACAAGAAGTTATTTCTGGAGTAAGGTACTGAGTGTATTTACTCTCTCTCTCTCCCTCTGCAGTTTGGACCAAGTCCTCATTTTAGTTTCTTCTTGTATGGAGATGAGGGCACAGAGGATAAATCATAACTTGTGAACGGAGTTATGGCTTGCTGACTATTTTCACATACTCTTCATGTTCTAATTTAACTAAAACTTGCATTTTCTGAATGGCTGCAAAGATGGTCTCAGTCCAGTCTATCCATGTCTTACTCTTATATCCCAGAAAAGTTAAATGTATTTGTTGTTCTGTCTTAATCTGAAGTAAATGTCTTGGAGTTAGCTTACAGTTCCAAGAAGTTTCATCTGTACCTGGAGTGGAATTCAGGTACCTACACAGAAATGTCCAGAGGCATTGGTATCTGCTGGTAGATACAGTATGGAAACTGCAGGAGACCTGTGCTGCGTTGAGTTAGCAAATGGGTGTCAGGCAGGCTACACCAAGACATTTCAAGTGGCACCAGAAACAAGTTTTGAGGCACTCAGGGTTCTTCCCTGGAGGAACAGAGCCACAGAATACAAATTTCTAGCTACCTAAGCAAAAATAGAAATTAAACTAGTATTTCCAGTAAAACATGGGAATTATTTCTGTGGCAGTGTATTGCTCTGTGTGATCTGTGGGAGTCACAGAGGATACACAAACGAATCCCACAACTTTGCTATTTAAGATACTCATTTGAACTTTGGCTAAAGTGGGACACTAAGGAAAGACTTAATTCCCTAAAAACCAAGTAACAACTGGAAGGGTGACCAGAGCTTGTTACTCTGCTTTTCTTTCTCCACATAATCAAGTCTTCCTATCTTGGTGCAATTAAATATCCAATATTTGATTTCATTAAAACTATCTTGACACAGATATTGCCTTCAAAGCGGAGCATACCACCTTTTTGTGATCTGTGATCTCAGCTATGCTCTCTAACTTGATGTGAGTTTGAGTGCAGGATCATTGACTGTAGCCACTACATGATCATGACCTTTTTTTCATCAAGGAGGAACATTTCCAATAGGCAGTGAAATACTTATGTATTGTGTTAAGAGAAGGTAGCAACGAAAATAGAGTCTTTGGGGAGCAGTGTGGTTATTGGAAGGGGTTCTCCCATAGGATTTCTTTTTTTGTTTGTTTGTTTACTGTTGCAGAAACCTTTTGCAAGACAAAGCGAAAGCAGCTAGAAAAGAAGAGTAGGAGCGGGGTGAGCATTCTTGGAAATGCCACAACCGCTTAGGATGACAAGGTCAGGCTATATGTGCTCCCTTTCTTCTGTTGTGCTCTAATCTAATCAGCTGAATCTAGGCAAGGGGAAGGAAAACATCCCTGCCACAAACACTCAATGTGTAAACTCCTCCATTTTCTCTTAGCTGACACAGAATGCTATCTGAATTAGTAGAGACTTTTCCAGATGCCAGGAGGCATGTTATCATTGCGAGGTCTTATTTTTCTTTGGCTCCATATCAGGGGGAAGAGAGAAGAATGGGGCATAATGAATGGAAATATGTTGCAGATGAAGAACACCCTGTGGGAGCCCTCAGTCCCTGACAACAGTTTGGTTTACCGAGCGTCAGAAGATACTGAGGTTTCTGTTCAGGTCATGGTAAAAGAGATCTTGCTCCTATTTTCACCCCTGTAAAGCAGAGTTCTCAGCAGAGTCTCAGGTCCAGCCATTAGAATTAATCTACATTCATACTGTTTCAAAGCCCTGTTCATGGAGTTCATGCCACGCTCATGCTAACTTTTTTTCAAGATATAAATATTCAAGAAGAAGAGCTTGACTTCATCATCATTCTTCTGGGTATTGGAATATCTTAAAGAAATCCTCTCTTCTTGCTCTATAGAAAATATTCAGGAATATTATGTATGCTCTGATGGTAGCTGGTGGTAATAAGGTCCAAATGCAAAAGTAGAGCTGTTGGAAGAAAACTGATGACAATCTAATAGTGAATGCAGGAGCTAATGTATAAATCTCAAAATAGTAACTGCTGAAAGAAAAGTACTTACTCCTAAGTACTTAGGAGGCTGAGAGGAGAACTTATTGAACTCTATAACTACCTGAAAGGAGGTTGTAGCGAAGTTGGGGTAGGCCTTTTCTCCCAGGCAACTAGTGACAGGACAAGAGGGCATAGTTTGGAACTGCGACAGGGGAAGTTCAGGCTAGAAATTAGGAGGTATTTCTTCACAGAAAGGGTTGTTAGGTGTTGGAAGGGATGGTGGAGTCACCATCCCTGGAGGTGTTTAAGAAAAGACTGGATGTGGTACTTAGTGCCATATTCTGGTTGACATGGTGGTGTTAGGGTAAAGGTTGGACTTGATGATCCCAGAGGTCTCTTCCAACCTAATTGATTCTGTGATTCTGTGAAAAAGTACTTTTCTGTTCGTGAAGAACTCCTCTGTAACTTAAATGACCAGATTCTGCCATTTCCCGAGAAATGCTAATCTATGGGGTTTGTCCTTTTTGTCTTTACCTTAGAGATATAGAATTATTAGTTATTCTATTTAGGTTGGAAAGGACCTCTGGAGGCGAACTAAGCTAACACATTCTCAAAGTATGAGCAACTTTGAAGTTACACTGTTTTGACCTGGATTTATCTAATCAATCTTTTTAAAAAAACCTTAAGTCAGTCTGTGCCTCAAGAAGAAATATATGCAGATACTAATGTCCAGACTGTGGATTCTTGTTGGCAGGGCTTTCCACCTAGCACAGGGAAATAGCAATCGAGTGTTGTTCTAAAGGAGTATCTTTCGCACAATTAATTTATGAATACCTTGTCCTCTCATAGACAAGTACCTTAATGAAAGGCGACAACTTTGCACCTAAACTACTGGAGCAAGAGGTAGGGCAGATGGCAAGTTTGGAAGCAAGTAAGAAGCACTTCAGCAGAGAAAGGTGAGCTTTACAGCCTATTTCAAAGCATGAGAATGTGAGAAAGTTAGGTGCAGGAAAAGGTGGCTCAGCTACTGTGTGAGGTAAAGAATATCAGAAACTGTCAAGACAACAATGAAAGAACACTAGTACAAGCAGGAGTGGGATTCATTCTTACTTCAGGGATGAGATTCATCTGGTTTAATAAAAGCACTGATAGTGCAGACTTGAATAGGTCACCTTGGGCTCTCTTTATAGTCAATAGAAATCTAATCAACAGAGTAAATGAAGTTTAGGACATGATTTGTGTAACCTTATAGAGACATCTACACTTGGTCAGTTGAAATGAAGCCTAAATAACACAAATTCTACCACCAAGATCAGCACTGGACAGCTTGACACCTCTGAGACAGAGACCTATACTGTGAACTAATAAAATATTTTTATTAGATTAAGAGTTTTTCATTTAGACTATCAATAGAATATCAAGAAATTTCTTGATCTGTATATAAGCTGTACTCCCTTTCCGCATGACAAAATTTCAAGATCCATGCATTGTAAGAAAGATTTGCTAGTCTTTTGCCAGTCTTATTTCCTTATATGAGCCGTTTTTTAATAACTACTGAAAACTTCCACCTTGTTCATTGACCAAATTTCACTGAATCTTAAGATGTTTTTTGGACTCCTTCACCAGTTTCATCTTAAATTCCCAAACTCCTTCCACTTCAGCCAATTTCATTCTTCTCTTAGTTTGACTCATGTCCTCTTCCCATTGTCTCTTTTATGAGTTTAGATCATGCTGTGTCAACCTTTCCCCTTTTTTCTTATGCCCCTCTATCATCCTGAATGACTTCTTTTCTGTTTGACTTCATGACAAAGTTTGTAGTCCTGAGGTCCTTGTCAGTCAAGAGTCCTATCTGCTAAATTTTCACTGCATTAGTTTGCATATAGTACCATAAGTTAGGGTAGCTAAATATGTCATTGGGATTTCTGTCAGCCATTGTGGCAGGAGCACCGTACCCCCACCAGCCCCGCCCCCCTCCCCTTCTGACAATGCCAGAAACTTCTCGACCAGTGGACCATGTGTGGTGGGTCATGTACACACCTTGGTCAGGGGACATGAAAGGCAGGGCCCCCTGGTTGACAGACAGGGCCCTTGGCAAATGAAACACGTAGGTCGAGAGAAGTTTCTAGACCACTGACCATATATGACCACAGCTCCGATTCGACCTAGGTTATAAATGGAGCTCCACCAGGTAGCCGTGTTGAGTCGGTCCTCCTCAGAGCAGTGGGTCTGCAGTCAGGGACTCTCCCCTTAGGCTGGGATGCCTCCCAAGGTAACTCCTGTAGGTTGAGAGCCCTCATCTTATAGGTGAGTGATTGTGCATTTTCAATCACCATTCTAAAGTCAGGGGATCCCCCGAGTCGTGTAATAATTAAATTCCACTTGGTATTCGGAACCTGTGGTTTAATGTTTGTCAGAGCATAAAGTGATTTTGGTTAAGAACACATTGCATTCTTGTTTTAGCACTGTTTAAAAATAAATCCTCTTTTGAGTTTACCATCTGCCTGATTTGATTTTTGGTGTGCCTCCACGACAGCCATTCTAAGTCATCATAAATATATTCGGTTTTTTCATAGTTTTAACATCTTCATGGCATTGTTGTCCAGATGATTCATAGGATAAACAGAGCCATATTTTGAGTTCTCTGATAGCTCTAAAGAAACTGAAATCTAATTAGAAGACAGTGAGTTATCAGAAATATGGGCTGATGCTAACAACTTAGGGCAATAAAAAGATGCTTTTGGTTGACTTGATAGAGAAAAAGGGATCTATTTTATATGTATTAGGGAGATGCTGCCAGTAAAGATGAGAAGGACTAAGACTTCTGTAAGGTCACTGTTCAAAGGAAGAGACACATTCAACTCATGAGTCACGTTTAGTGGAGTGGAGTGGAATGGAATGACATTTCCCACAACACTTGTGTATTTTCAGCTCTCCTCCACTATACTTAAGTTTCCTGCCTGAATAAATCATTTTGGAAGTCCCAACAGCAGGAGAGTGATGAATGGGAAGACAGAATTTCAGTGAAAATGAGCTAATCTCCCCAAGACATTAGAATAATAATTCTTTGTCAGGTCTAACATTCCATGAAAAATGACTCTTGCTAACACATTAGTCTAGAGAGGAGGTTTTGATAATACAGTAGTGTAAAGCTAAGACATTCATCTTTGAATCGAAGGAAAGTGAGAGGATTAGAGGATCACTTAGAGTAATTCAGATGCATTGAAATACAATTCATGGCAAAAGCTAACACAATAGCCCTAATCAAATATAATTTAGGCACAGTTAGGAGTAGTACTCTAATTACTGGCAATTGATTTAACTAAAGAGTTTCCTGCAACTCTGTCACAGAGTGAAAAAACAGATATTTTTTATTTTTTTACAATCACAACCATGCTTTTCCAGTGGTTTCTTGGTGGCAAGGAAAAGAACGAATAGTTCAACTGGGAAGCTTTTAAGGAATAAATCAAAGACATTTTGCCATCAGCAAACCATCAGGCACAGAACTGAGTTTCCTAGAAAGTGGCTTGGGATTGTATGTGAACAAGTGTGCCCTCAAATGCCAAATCAGTGTTACAAAGAAGATAAATGCAATACCCTGCCTGTTTTTAGCCACTTCAGAGCTCTTTTTTTTAGGTAACAGATTCATGAAACCAGGTTAGGTGTTGTGACAACTTCCCAGAGGCTAAGTGATTTGAGTGGGGAGTTTGTCATTGCTGACACAAAGTGCCCTGAGGTGTAGGAATTCCTCCAGGAAATATAAAATATCTGCAGGGAGATATGCTGGAACACTGGAGGCCTAATTGTCCCCTTGTGTATATAGTTTAAACTAACAAGTCTTCCTCAATTTATAGAAGCCAGACTCATGCTGCTGCATGTCCTCATTGTGAAGAAAACAGTGAGTCTTTCAGAAAGAGATCAGGTAGCAGAGAGATGTGAGACTTTCACCTCCATCCCTAACACCTAAGTATACAGCATATGTATTGTGGATGTCTAAACCTAAAATACGCCCTTTGCAATCTTGAGTCTAGATACATTGAAACTTCAGAACATTAAGCAATCTGTTGAAGTAACATTTATTTTTACTCCTAGACCTGGCAGTAGCCGATGTAAATGATCTGAAAGTACTTGAGCTAGAAGCAGCAATTTTGAATACTTGTAGCAGTAAATGAAACAACTCGGTACTGGGCTTCTGAGTTTAAGTGATCTGGGAGATTTGTGCATGTTTACTATTGAAGGGAAGGAGAACATAGGTACTTTGAGGGATACTAAGTGATCCATTCCAGCACTGCCTTGGATAGCAAAGCCTGGTGATCTCTTTGCAATGGATAAGCCATCAGTGGGACTTGAAAGTGATGAAGTTGTTTAACAATGATGCAGTGAAGGAGTGATGATGCACAATGCTTGTTACTGTGAAACATTATTGACAAAGAGCAGAACAATTAAGAAACAGGGTCTTCTTCCTGTGAAGTGAGCTATGAGAGCGCAATAGTACTTTTACACAGAAATGAAAATGTGAGAGGATATGTTATGTGTGCATCAGATCGTGGTGGTAACAGGGTAGTCTTCAGGATGTGTCTCCCTGAAGTCAGTTTTCACCATTATCATAAGTTGTTTGAGTCTTGCTGATTTCATCCTTCAGAAAGGCGCTTGCCGTTGGTCATCAACCTTCATTCCAGATTGGTCAAGGTTTTTTGTCATTGGAATTAGTTACAGCCAATCTGCATTCAAACATTTGCTTTATCAAATAATTCAGTTGCCAGAAGCTACACACAAATGGCACCATTTCAAGACTTAATATTAACCTTAAGTGTTTCCTTTTAAATAAGCAGGAAGGTAGCAAGAAGAGGTGAGCACCTCTACTTTGGGCAAAAGATGAAGTAAAGATCAAGATAATTTCTAAATTGTTCTAATCTCATGCCTCAGTGCTTTAAAGGAGCCCTTTAGAGTCAATTTACTCTTTGACCATTGACTAAAGTCTAATAACTTTGGCAGCAAATGAGGTGTGAAATGCTGTCAAAAGCACCTCAATAATACCTTGTGTGGTACTAAACATTTTCATCTCTGTGGTAAAAGTCTGTAGAAAAAGCTGCAGTTTATCAATTGATGGCTTTAGAAATCAACATGTTTTTGCAGTGAAAGATATTTGCGTTGTCAACCATGCCTTAGATTTTGAGTCCAAATCAAGGAAAAATCCCACATGATGACAAACAGATTGATGGACCATTATCAATATTTTAGTTTTTTGCCCTCCAGAATAATATATGCAGTCTGTAATGAGACAATGACAATACTTAGTAAATGTAGTTTTCTGTTTACCCAAGGACTTCCAGAGTGATTTTAAGGGCTGATATAAATATCTCAGATTTTTTTTGCTTTATTTTTCATCCCAAATAAATGTTTAAATGCCTGCCTTTTTTTTTTTTTTTCGAAAGAGATACCAAGTAATGGAATGTAAGTAGCAAAATCCAAGAGTCAGTTTCCTGGGTTTGAGCTATAGCTAAAATTATCTCTTGGGGCTACAGCATCAATGTATGTGTCAGCTTGCATGTAACATGGAGAGAAGATAGATTTTTGCATTCAGGAGTTCTACATTCTTTGTTCAGCTTTTTCCTCAAATTTAACGTGTGACTTAGTGCGTTCTCTGACATACTCAATTTTCAAAATGTCTGAAACCTGAAGAATAACACTGTCTGGCAGTGTTGCTTTTTGAATGAATTGGATGATATGTATAAATACAGATGGTTACAGACTTTCAATCAGATAGTGTCTCAAAATTAAAATTCTCATAAAAGTCCTTCACATTTAAAATTGTTTTTTTCATTAAAAATTAATTTGTATTTTTTTATTTTCTTTATCTCTGAACTGAAATATTCTCTTCTTTCTGGGAAACCAAAATAAAATAAGGTTGAAAATTTACTTCCTTTTCCTCTCTTGTCTTCATTTTATATTTCCCTTTCTTTTATACAGGTCATTAATACTTTATACCTCTTTCTGAATTACTATTAGATCTTTGAATGTAAGGCACAATGTAAGCATGAAGTACTAGCTCATGTATATTACAATTATAGTATTGGGTGGAACTCAATAAGCAGAGAGCATATCTGATAATACCTCATATTCTGTCAGAATAAGGAAAAAGTACATGATAAAAAAGCTTAGAGGTGACCCATAGGGAAAGTAATAACTTCTAACAAATCTGGCATTTGTTCCCAGTAGAAAAATAATGAAGTAAAGAGAAAGATGAAGAGAAATTAAAGAAAAAGTTATGTCTTGTAAAATATTTAGAGAGACAAGTTCAATTTATACTGAAGAAAATAGGAACATTTAACAGGACCAGCATTTTACTCTCAGTCTTTGGTGTCTATTCAGTTAACAACAGGAATTATAGAATGAACAGGAGCCATATTTCTCCCCATTTGTCAGCAAAGGCAACACAAATTTTGCAGCTGAACTTGAAAAATAGCTGTTTTTTTCCTACTCTTTAGTTCGTCTCCATATCTGAATGAATATAAAAGGTAGTTTTTTAAAAACACTGAACAATGCTTTTTTTTTTTTTTTTTTACATTGAATATGATCAAATGTGTCTATTCTGAATTCCTACAGCATGCAGAAGTTTGAATTCCTCTGCGTAGTTCGTGTCTTAACTGTATCCAAAGATTGTTAAGGTGATGGACCGGCTCTTCTCAGAAAAGCATATGAAACTGGGAACAACTTTTGCTGTTGGATAAAAACTCCTATCAGAAGTCTTCCAAGAACATGCTAAGCATCATATACCCTGAGAGAGAAACTGGCATAACCGAGATCCAGGAAGTGGTACACTACACAAATAGAAAGGGGCCATAGAGTCTTGGGGAAACAGCAAAGGCAGGTCTCCAACTTCTCTCAGTAATGAAGTCCCTGGATTTTTTCCCTTACAAAGATCTCTGGAGAGTATAAACAGATTCATCGCAGTGGTGTGGGAAGAGCCAACTTGCTCTGCAACACTTATGAGACAGTAGCAAGAAGGAATTCAAATATCTGTATTTTTCTTCCTCACTGAGTCTTTCTGCACTTCCCATTTATTCTGATTTTATGTCAGTGTTGATTTAGTGAGTGATTTAGTGTGTATGAACACGGAGAATGAGGACTGCAGTAACTTCCATGAGCCTGCCCAAATCCAATGGCCTTTAGACCCCAGTATCCATCCTGGTTTCCCTTACATTCAGTGAAAGCTCTGTCTAACTTCCAAAGATATAGAGTAGGGTGAGCAGGAACAAGTGCAGGTCTGCAAAAGCTCTCATAGCAGGAACACCTAAGTAGACTGGTTCTTTTCAATCAGGAAATGATGACTGAAGGAGTTGGTGAAAGGAGTCTGTATAGATACTAGCAGCATATAGAAGGTAATCACAAAGTACATGTTCTCTGTAGAACACCATGGAATCAAATAACATGAGGAGACAGTAAGCAAAACACCTTTTTTTCTTCATACTCTGTAAACATAAGCTATGGAATTCTTCACTGCAGTATACTGTAAATGTTAAGGTCATTTGTGGATTCAAAAAATAGTGGATAGATCAATGAAGGAAAATTAGTCATGTCTATTACTTCAGAAGATGCAACAACTGTCTTAGTAAGTCCGTAATCTCTAACTTACTGGAGAGTGGGAAGGAGTTCTTGGGATGCTCCTCCTGCTGTCATGTTTTCTCCTTAGTATTCACTCTAGGTATGATAGCAGATGGTATCCAGTGCTCGATGGATCCATGTCCAGGCTAGTCCAACTATTCTTTCATTCTTAATTGCTTCCCCCGCTGTCAGGCTATCTCTGGTCCTCACACTGGGAATATGGTTCCAGGCTTAATAGGAGCCAGCATTCACCAGGTGCAAGAACATGCTGATCTGCTGCCTTTTCATAGTCAGTATGCTTCTTTTTTGCTTTTAGGTACACCCAAAAGCTCTTTGTTAAGCCAGAGTGGTCTGTTGTTCTGCCTCCTTCCTTTCACTCAGTAGGGAATGAACTGTTCTTTTGCTTCCAGGAGGCTGTTCTTAAGTAAGTCCCAGCACTCACAAGTTTCATTGCCTTCCATGAATGCTTCCCATGGAATCCTTCACAACTGGGTTCTGGGCATATTGAAGTTGGCTTTTCCAACATCCAGGGTCTTTGTTCTGTTACTGGTCTTCAATGTGCTCAGCAGGATCTTAAACTCCACAGTGTTGTGATAGCTGTATCCGAGGCTACCATTGGTACTCATCTTGTCAAGTAAGTGCTCTCAGTTTGTAAGCAGTAGATCTAGCACTGTGCTGTTCCTAGTTGACAGGTCGAACATCTGTAGCAGGAAGCAGTCCTTAATGCATTCCTGGAACATGATGGATGACTTGTGCACCACTGTGTTTCTTTCCCAACAAATGTTCAGGTAATTGAAGTCACTCATAAGGAGCAGATTCTGTTGGCCCAAGTCCTCCTTGGGCAGCTGAAGTAAGGTTTCACCAGCCTTGTCATTTTGATTGGGAGGTCAGTAACAGAGGCCTAACATGAGATGCCCCTTGATCACGATCCATCTAATCTTGAACTAAAGGCATTTGGTAGAGTTTTCAGGTCTCCATAGTTTATCTCCATACACTCAAATTTCACTTTTACATGAAGTAAAATTCCATCTCGTCTTCTTCCCTTCCTATCTTTCTGAAAGAGTTTGTAGCCATGAATTGTGGTCATCCAGTCATGTGAGTTTTCCCGCCACATTTCTCTGGTTCCTATGACAACATAACTCTCTGACCGGGCATGGAGGTCCATTTCCTCCTGTTTGTTGCCCAGACTACATAAGTTGGTGTACATCCACTTGAGGTGGCTGGCCTTAGGGTTCTTGTCTTTGGAGAGGATTGGGGAGTGTTTCTCACTACTCTGGTAGGTGCGCTCATCCACTCCATTATTTATAAATATACATGTGCCATAGCTTTAGACACTAACCCCCCAAGTTTGATTGTTTAAAGCATGATTCACTAAGTCAGCCAATCTGCTAGCAAAGATTCTCCTGCCATTTCTATGTCATAGAATCACAGAATGGTTTGGGTTGGAAGGGACCTTTGAAGACTACATAGTCCAACCCCCCGCCTTTGGTAGGAACATCTTTCACGAGCTCATGTTGCTCAAAGCCCCATCCACCCTAACCTTGACCACTTCCAGGGATGGGGCATCCACATCTGGGCAACCTGTCTCACCGCCTTTATCATAAATATTTTCTTCCTCATGTCCCGTTGAAATTGGTTGACCCTTGTCCTGTCACTACAGGTTTTGGTCAAAAGTGTCTCTCCAACTTTCTTATAAGACCCCTTTCTATATTGAAAAGTTGCAATAAAGTCTCTCCCAAGAGATATGGATCCCAGAGGTCTCTTCCAACCAAATCAATTTTGTGATTATGTGATTCATCAAAGAACATCCCATGGTTGTAGAAACCAAAGCCATGGCGATGATACCAGCCGCAAAGCCATGTATTGGTCTGCATGATGCGTCAGCTTCTGTCTCCACCCCTATATCTGACTGGCAAGACAGAGGAGAATATTGCACGGACACCTGTGCCCTTTACTTGCACCCCCAGGGCTCTGAAGTCCTGCTTGATCTTGTCCAGGTTTTGCTGTACTGTATAAGTGGTGCCCACACCGAAAAGAATTAGGAGATGGTAGTCTGTGCTTTTAACCTGTTGTGGCAGTCTCTCTGTGACATCTCAGATCTTGGCTCCTGTCAAGCAGCAACTTCCCTTGGCTGTATACCATGCCAGAAGATGGGTGCCTCAGTGCCTCTCAGTAGAGAGTCACTTATTACTAGCACTCACTGCTTACTTTTGCAGTTTTTAGTATGTGCTGCCGGTGCAGCTTCTCCCTGTGAATCTTGGTCATTGGCTTTGTCCACTGTCAAGGCTTCATATCTGTTGCTGGTTAGTACATACAAGGATGGGGAGTGAGGTGACGTCCCATTCCCACAGGGCACCAGAGACCACGGCGCCTCCTTCTCCAAAGTGCTGTCCGTTCGTTCTTGAAGCTCTTTGGTTGTCCTTGGAGGTCAGTGGCACAAGGCCCTAGTACTTCTTCTTGCAAAGGCTCAAATAATACTCTATCTAGTTGCTGCCTGAGTGGCTCCACCAGATCACACCTTGCACAGGTGGAGCTTCTACTGTCCTCCACCCAGGAGGCAGGGATGCAGTCTTTGCAGCTCTCCACCTGAACAGCAGCTGCCCTGATAGCAAGCTGTGGGTGGCTGCCTCCACTTATCCCAGGCAAGCCTGTTGAGGTAGCTGATTCCTGTCTGCTGCAGAGTACAGCCTTTGGCTGGGCTCTACCATCATGCTTCTGATGACCTCAGAGCACCCTAAATCCCACTCAGAGACTTCCCAGGTACCTGGCAAGCCTCACATTGCTCTCAACATGCAGCAACTGCTGCTGCTGATGCTAGTGTTAGCTTCTAGCAGTTTGAAATCAATTTCTGAAGTCAAAAATTCAAAGTCAAATTTGCCTGTAAAGCAGAAAGATGACTATACTCAAAACAAAAATTTAGCTCTGTGGACTGCCATTAAATACCACCCGGTTCCACTAACACAGTGTGCTATTCAGTGCAAAGATAGCTTAGGCTTCCTTGAGGAACAAAGTGGCATAATTGGGTGAAACACCCTATCAAGTTTTACAGTTATTATTATTGTTGTTGTTGTTATTATTATTGTTGTTATTATCAAGGAGGAAGGTATATTGAGCTAAGCATGTTGTCATGCTGATGTTGCTAATATTGCTCTCTGTGTCGATGGCAGCGCAGAAGAAGATGGCTGTAACACTGCTGTGCAGACCAACTACTCATTTTACGGTCTCCATTTCAGTTCATGAAGCTGGCTCCCAGCATTCATCCCATTTTGTCATTCCTAATCACATCATCTTGAAATGCGGTTTCAGCATTTTTCCATCTGTATTGTTAGTGCATTTTGAGATTGATTGAGCTCATGCTTTGCTTTTGAGAAACTGGCAAATCTATTACATAGAGCCATGGCTGCCCTAGATAGAAAAGACCCTTTAGGTCAGGCTGCTGCTTTCCTATCACCTCACTGTTGTTCCCTGGAGCAGGTCCTCTTCTGTTTAAGTTTCCCAAGCAGTAACATTGCTACTGCTGCTCCTGTGAAGATGCTTTATAGTCTGTCAGATCTTAACAGCTGGGAATAATTCCCAAAATTTAGATGGTATTTTCTCTGTTATAAATTCATTCAGTTGTTCCAGATTCCTATTTCTAATGCATGATTTTTTTTTTAATATAGCCAAAATCATTTGAGTCTGTCTCTGGTATATTCCCCTTTCAACTGAGTCCTTTTAAATGATTAATCCATTATACATATTCAGATCATGATCTTGCTAACAGTTAAGCTATTGCTTACATATCAGAACATGAATAGTTGCTGGATCTGGATATATGGATACAGTTTCTTTCAAGTCTATTTTAAAAAATCTTTTATTAATTTCTCAGAATCACAGAATCAAAGAATCACAGAATGGTTGGGGTTGGAAGGGACCTCTGGAGATCATCTAGTCCAACCGCCCTGCCAAAGCACGTTCACCTACAGCATGTTGCACAGGATCTCGTGCAAACTAGATGTGTTTTGAATATTCCCAGAGAAGGAGACTCCACGATCTCTCTGGGCAGCCTGTTGTAGTGCTCAGCCACCCTCAAAGTACAGAAGTTCTTCCTCATATTCAGGTGGAACTTCCTGTGTTTCAGTTTGTGCCCGTTGCCCCTTAACCTGTCACTGGGCACCACTGAAAAGAGTCTGACCCCATCCTCTTGACACCCGCCCTTAAGGTATTGATAAGCATTGATGAGATCTCCTCTCAATCTTCTCTTCTCCAGGCTGAACAGACCCAGTTCTCTCAGCCTTTCCTCATAAGGGAGATGGTCCAGTCCCCTCATCATTTTTGTTGCCCTCCACTGAACTCCCTCCAGTAGTTTCTTGTCTTTCTTGAACTGGGGAGCCCAGAACTTTAATCTTTTCTCAAAAAGGCAACCTCTGTTTTTTTCTGATAACATTTTCTTTCTTTTACTTTTCTCTAAAGTACCCTTTTTGGGCGTATTTTTTTTGTAAGCAGAGATCCCTACCTCTAACCAAGAAACTGTCTCCCTTTTTTGCAATCTGTTCAAAATTTCATAAAGTGATCCTTTCCTGTGTTAGACCAAAATTAAAGTCTAAAAAACAAAACATAATGTGATCTAATACTAATGATGGAAATAGGATCTACTGACAGTATCTGACTGTTGAATGACTCTTACTCTTATCGCTGCCCTGGAGTCCTATAAACTCCCATGTGTGCTGTTTTCTTGCCAGTCTTAACCTTTCAAATTCCTTGATGGTGAATCTGTCTTGATGAAAACTGTGTGTTCACCTCCTGTATATCTGTTGATCAACAAAATCGTAGTGTTTGCTCTTCTATCTCTTCCTCACAAAGCAAAACAGAAAATAAATAAAAAAAGAATAACAGAAATTTGTGCACTATTCAATAAATACCCCCTCCTACTCTGATACGCTGGATACTTGCCAATGTGAATACATTTTTGAATATAAGGTCATAGTGAGACACTTTATTGCATGTGAAATATGGTTGCTTATCATGCTTCTCTCGTGGATGAACATATACCTGGACAATCCCACTTCTTTGAATAATTCAGACCTATCTTAAATAGACATTTAGTCATCCAGCCATGCATTACATGCCATCATTCACATTTGTCATGTGATGGTTGGTCTCTTTCTGAAGGTGTCCTCAAGACAATAACCATCCATTGGAGTGTTTTACTTTATTATGGTCTTATTCTTGCTTTACTTGTATGCACTACTATGAGTTCATTTCAAAAAGGCATGCTGAAGAAAAGACATGCTACAACCTATTGGGTCACTGATCCCATTTTTCTACCACTACTGTGCTTTTGTAAACCTGTCCACCTCATCACAGCATACGGTGAGGAGTTGTGATAGACTTTGATTCCTGGGAAATGTAATTGCTCTGTCTTACTGGTTTCTCTAGAAAGCGCTGCCTCTTTTCATATGAGATTAACTCTTAAAATAGAGATATCTACTGTTACCAGTTGAGAGTTATTAACTCCAGAGTTATTGACTCTGCTCCAGAGGAGCAGTGGAAGGGTTAGCATAGTGCCAGGAAAAGAGGTAGATGCTAAGATATGTGTGGATTAACAATTTTAATTATATTATTGCTAGTTTAACTAACTTAATTTCCTTTTATGACAAGGTCACCCAGCTAGCTGACTAAGGGAAGCTGGTAGATATGGGGTTTTTTTGGATTTTAGCAAAGCATTTGATACCATCTCTCACAGTATCCTTCTGGACAAAATGTCCTGCACACAGGTAGACAAATCCTTAATACAATATCTGCACTGCAGCACTTTGAAGTTGAGTAGCATATTCCCCATGCAAACTTTTTCATGAAAATATTCTACCAAATACTATCTCTTTGACCTCAGTCTTATCTGAAAGCATTTTAAAGCTGGAGTTATTTGGAAGGGGACAATATTGCTGTTATGACTTCAGTGTTCTAAATTACTGTTTTGCCATGGGGATAAAGAAAAGAGGAACTATTTCTAAAGAGGCGATGGGAGTAGGATTCAAACATTGCTGCTTTGCCAGCAATAATCAATCATTTTCACCAAATACTGTAAAAAAAAAAAAAAAAGACATTTCTTTGAAATGAAAAGAAAATACCACAAAGCTTAACTGAATTTTTGATATTATAAAAAAAAAAAAAGGAACAATGAGCAGGTAAAATCATGTTAATTCCATCAAATTCAGTGGTAATAATCAGATTTGATCCCCAGGAAGTAGTGCATGTACAACTACCCTGAATATGCAATCAGGCACAAGTCTTCATTTCCTGAGCTAAGGGCTGGCAGTGCTTATACAAGTTGAACACCAAATAACATTAGGATATGTGGTTATTTAGTATAATTTTGCTTGCAAAATACCTTGAAACTTCCTTTATCACAGATGTTTTATAAACATTTCATAATCTCTCCACTCAGAAGAAAAGATTAAGTAATAAATGTTTATATTTGCTATATTCATTTTGTAATGTGAAATATTAATGCTAGGTTTTTTCTTCTATAGATAAAAACATTTGTATATTTTCAGGTTTTGTATTCCAGCAGCTTTTGAATACCTATGCCAAAGTGGCCAAGAAATCTATTTGACACAGTTGTGTTTGCATTAGATGTCAGTTAAATTCTCTTAATCCAACTAAATTGTTGTATAAACAGGCAATGGGAGATTAAATTGTTGATACAGTGGAGCAAAGCAAGAGAAGACACTAAATATTTAATGCACTGGCAGGAGGACTTTGATAACATTTCCGTCATTGAACAAACTGCCTGGCTCACCCCATATGCAATCTGACATGCAATTATTTCTGAAAAGTCTGTTGTGAAATTCTGATTAGCTGCGTAACTCTTGGAAAGAGCTATTGGGGGAGTCTTAGGCTAGAAGTGTACAGCTTCATTCTCCTAACTGGAAGAACCCTCTGTGCTCATGAAGATGATGATCAAAGGGGCTTCTAAAAAACTGGCCATAGTCCAATTTGCATGAAATGACATTTGGCCTTCAGATTTCTGATGGTCACACTAGCAGTACTGATGGACAGATTGGGAGATTAGGACCCCACAGTTTCACTAAGTGAGCTCACTTCAGAGCTCAATATGAATTCAGTCCTTCTTAGACTTCATACAGCCTGAGGAACACTGAGCATGTTCAAGGCTGAAATACTTTGCATAACACAGTATTGTTCAAGCCCTATGGCAGCAAGTATCTTTTGACTTTAGAAGCAAAATAATTAATCACTAGTCCAATCTGCTACATAGACCCAGATGGATAACATTTTGATCTCTGTATGGAAAATGCACAAATTCTCCTGGGCTGATATTTGAATGTTTTGACTTTAAAGCAGTGATACATGATCTCTTGGGAATTGTAATACCCTATGTTCTCATTCTTCCCTGTGTACTGACTGACCCAGCCAGACTGTACTTTCTGTAATATTTCAAAGTGTCTTCCTACAGTATTATGTGGGAATCCAATAGCTGCTCTGCACCCAGCAAGACTTTTGTTGGCATGCTTTAAGTAGCTTCCAGTGGGATGCCAATTTCCGTAGTTGCTCAAGCACTTGTGTTAAGACCTTGTCAGTTCTAGCAGGTTTGATAATTTTTTCTTTTACTAGCTGTTATTTTTCAATGAGTATATGCATGTTCAGACAGCTCACTTTCTCTTAGTACTATCATTTTCCCATAAATGCATATTACGACCCACTGCCAGAGACAGGAACTCTGACCTGGATTAATATTTTGTCTAATCTAATACTTACGCAGTTACAGTTCTGAAGTTTCACAAACCTGACATCTCCACATCTCTTCAAAGATGATGAAGTCAGATTAATATCAGGGTTCAGGTGCTGTATCTTCTCTGGACCTCTTCCTACAGCAACAAGTAATGAAAGGAGAATGTTTTGTTTTGTACAGGCTTTCTTTGCACTGATTTTTGTTCATTTACGTGAGAGAAAGGGGACAAAGAGGACCATGTTTTATTTGGAGCAGAATATGGTGAGTTTCATGTGTCTTTGCTACCACCACAATGCAACTCTGAAGAAGCAAACCATAATTATTGAATTCCCACAAAGTTGAATCTCTGGGAAAGAATATGAAAAATAGATCTTCATCGTGAAGAAGAGCCATACTAATCCTGAGCATGGCAATCTTTGATGATACCAAAAAAAGAGCCAGTATTTTCACTTAATTAGACCAAAAAAGTTTGAATTATTACCCTTGGGTGAACACCTCAGAGGTTGTATTCCAATGAAGATATTTGATAAGGTCTTCCCTGCTGTTTTAAGTACTGCTATAAGTATCCAGGTTCAATGTTATTAATTAGCTCACAGATGAGGAACTAATCTTTCTCCATTAGATATTTAGGGACATGAAACTCCTATCCAACACACCTAAATTAAGCATACAAAACTAGACAGGCCATGCTATTATGAAAACATCAGAATCATTAATTCTAAATCACAGAATAGTGTAAACACTTTTATTCTGAAGTCAGAGTCATTCTTTATTTTTCATTTCTTTTTAAACTCTTTCCTAAATGACACAAATCAAGCTGAAAAAAGACATTTTCATACTAGAATAAAGGCAGCATAATTATCCTGCTTTCCTGAGAAAACAAGGACTGAAAGGGAAAATGAAATGTCCAAAAGCCAGAGAAAAATTATCAGCCGTGGATTTGTGGGTATTAATGCTCTTTCTCATTGCAAGCAGGTGAAAGTGCTGCTCTAAACAATAGCAACATGTAGGCCTCAGAATAATTTGTATTCAAATGATTTACTGTTCAAAGATTTCTTGCATAGAGGATTATGCAAAATAGATCAGTGTCTATTCTTCACCCTGTAAATAGGTTATATAAAATTTCAGTGGTATTTCACTATGAATTCCATTTTGCTGACCAATAAGGTGAGTACATACACATAATATTTCCTTGGAACGGATCTGAGTATAATGTGAGCCAAAATACATTCTTCTTTGCTAGGAACAGACAGTGGAGAAACTGTTTTCGTCTACTGCTACCTAAACAGGGGGAAGAAAACCCCAGTTATTTGTAGTGCTTCGTTCAAACTAGGTCAGTAACAGAACTTGACATTTCTTTCTGTCTACCTTTTACACTAGAGGTTAGAACTGGAACAAATCTTTCATAGAATCATAGAATGGTTTGGGATGGAAGGGACCTTAAAGATCATCTAGTTCCAACTCCCCTGCCATGGGCAGGGACACCTTCCACTAGACCAGCTTGATCAAACACCCATCCAACCTGGTCTTGAACACTTCCAAGGGTGGGGCATCCGCAGCTTCTCTGGGCAACCTGTTCCAGTATCTCACCACTCTCACGGTAAAGAATTTCTGCCTAATATCTAACCTAAATCTTCCCTCTTCCAGTTTAAAGCCATTGCCCCTTGTCCTGTCACTACATGCCCTTGTAGAAAGTCTCCAGCTTTCTTGTAGGCCCCTTTTAGGTACTGGAAGGCTGCTCTAAGGTCTCCCCGGAGCCTTCTCTTTTCCAGGGTGAACAACCCCAACTCTCTCAGCCTGTCATCATAGAAGTGCTCCAGCCCTCTCATCATCTTCTCAAGTATGATCAATAGTGCCTTAGCTCCTACGTCTGCAAGTCCCCTCAAGACCCACAGATACACCTCATCAGGTCTCATGGACCTGTGCACCTTCAGGTTCCTTAGATCGTCTGAAACCTGGTCTTCTCTGATCTTCAGTGGGTGGTTCATTCTCCCAGTCCCTGCCTTTGCCTCCTGCGACTTTGACGGTGTGGTTTCTGCACAAAACTTCACAATATACTGATCAAATGGCTTGACATAAAAACCTTGGATTTAAACAGAATTTCAGAAAGTTTTGAAAGCTAATCTATAGTTCTGGAATTGCAAACTGAATCCCACCTCCACTCCCTAGCTGATCATACCCTGTTTAGGACCCCACTCCTGGACAGCAATCAGTGATCTCAGGTGGGCCTTGCTTTTTGTGTGACATTTTTCGTCTTCCCTCAATCACTTGACTGATCAATGAAATACTTAATATTTTTACATTGAACATGTTACTCGCAGTCATCAGCTCAGTAGCAGAGAAGAGATATACAGTAGTTTTATTTTCTGGATAGTATTTCAACCTCTCTGGAAAGGCATGTGCTTCTATGCTGGGTACTCACTGGTCAAGTTTTCAAAACATGCTTTTTGGTCACAATGACGAGTATTGAACTTGGTTTTCGAATAAAAAATGAGAAGTTGTCACAGGCAGGATTGCATAGATGGGGGCACATGGTCTGTTGGGATATACTTCTACTAGATTGGCTGGCTTGGAAAAGTAGATGAGCAGTGCAGGAAAGCTTTAGATACCCAGTTGAAGTGGCCAGATCACAGTGCTTAGAGCCTGTTATTCCCCTTCCAGCTCAAGTCTGGGACTTTCCTGTGCGGGTAGCTGTGGGCATACACCAGCACACAAACACAGGTGCACAGAAGAGTCTAGCATTTGGAGCACAGTAAGTAAATGACATAAGATTAAGTTTCTTAGAGCATCTAGAAGGATATACCTTGTTTTTTCACAGAATCACGGAATGGTCAGGGTTGGAAGGGATTTCTGGAGACCACCTAGACCAACCTCCCTGCCAAAGCACGTTCACCTAAAACAAGTTGCACAGGAACACATCCAGACAGG
>NW_009608825.1:0-3539 GCF_000690535.1 Cariama cristata
CCTGCAGAAAAGCTGGGCTTTGGGGCAGGGTGCTGGGAGCAGCAGCGGGAGGGGACCGGGGACCAGTGGTGCAAGGGGCTCCAGTTTGGGGAAGATGAGGAGGAGGACAGCACCCTGGGCATGTCAGTCCCTGACAGTGGCAGCATTTACCCCGATGCCTTCTTTCCTCTCATGTCAGGACTCTTGTTTAGTGTTTTGCTTTCAAGTCATCATTCGACACAGTTTCTCTCAAGCCTTCTGGTGAGTTTATCATTCCCCTGAACAGAAGAGCACAGTAATTTTAAACATCCAGTCAGGTTTGCTTGAAGGATGCACACACAAGCTATTTGGTGATGAGGGACTTGAGTTTCCCATTCATCTCCTCTCTTTCTTCATCCTGCTGCCTGTTCTCAGTTGTTATTTTATCAGAAGAATATTCTTTTTTGGAATGAGAAAGATATCTATTGGATTTTTGTCTAGGTGTTTCTATAAATACAAATGTTCAGAGATTTTAAACAGGACATTTCCCAGTACACTGCAAACACAGAATTGCTCTTCTGAACTACTGATGTGAAGTAATTGTTTAATGGTAGTGAACTTTAGTACATTAAACCTCCTACTCCTTTTATAACCTCTCGGTGAGTTTTGCCTGAGTGAGAAAGATGCAAGATACATGCAAGAGCTGTTGATCTTACCGTTACCTTTTTCCTAGCTGACAGAAAATAGTTGTTTACTACCTTTAATAGTACTACCTTTAAAAGACAGCTTAAAATATCCAAGAAAACACAATGCATCATTAATTTTCCTGTACTCTAATTAGCAAAAAAAGCCTCCCCTTTAGACTGTGCTTTGGCAACTATACAGGATTGTCTAGCGGCATCACCTCTAGACTTAAACAACAGCAATGCTTGCCAGCCATGTGCTTAACTCTGTTGCTGCTGAAAACAGGGCATATTTACTGAAGTAATCTCATGTCTCATGTCAGAAGTTTCATTCTCTAAAAAAATACATATTTTGAATTCACAGCAAAGCTGCATGCCATGCATTTGGGTGACAGCTACACCAGAGTGCTGCAGCTCACTTTGTGTAGGCTTAGTGGTCCATTGCCAGGCAACGATGAGCGGGTGAAGCTGACCAGAAGCTATGTGAATAAACCAGTACAATTTTACCCCAGAAATAAATGTTACTTGGGTATCCTACAAATTCTTGTAAAATGTCTGGGTATCTAGCACATTTGCACAGGTAGTTGTGTTGCAGGATGAATTCTTGGGCTGAGTCTTGGCTAGAGTTTGAAGTTACTGTGCGGAAATAGAATGGATACATTTTCTTACTTCATAAAACCCTTATATTTATTTACAGAGCACATTTAAAGAAAACACTGAAGAACGACTCTTTGTATGAAGGACTCCTACCTCTTGTGTCACCTCTGTTGCTGTTTGTTCTTCTTACAGTCTGGGTAGTTTTATCTCCAGGCAACATATTAGCAAAGCAACCAAGAGTGTTTTTATGGATGGTTGGGGTGGCTTTCTCAAACGTTATTGTAAGTATGTTTGTGGTGGTACTATTATTTAGAGATAGCTTTCTATTTTTATGTGAATAAGTAGAAGGGAACAGAAACCGTAGCTAAAACTCAGCAGAATCACACAGCTCTTCCCCCTCTGTGTTAGACTCTGTCTCACAAAACCACACCGCAGCGGTTGTCTGGACTAGGGACCCTTACAGTGCTGCGATACCTGCTCTACCGCAGCGTAACGAGTTCATGAGGGGTCTTTTTTTTCCAACAGTCTATGAAAACCCTAGGGAGGCCTTACTTCACTGTAAGAGTCGTTAGGCATTGGAACGGGCTCCCCAGGGAGGTGGTGGGCTCACCATCCCTGGAGGTGTTCAAAAAAATGTTTAGATGTGGCGCTTCGAGACACAGTTTAGTGGGTTTAGTGGGCATGGCGGGATTGGGTAGAAGGTTGGACTTGATGATCTTTGAGGTCTCTTCCAACCATAATGATTCTATGATTCTATTCTGTGATTCCAGAAAGATAACAGATATTCCCCAACATATAGGCTGGACTGCGGACTTGTCTGAGTAAAAGCAAGCTCAACACAGGCACAGATTTACGAGCAAGAGTAGGGGGGGGTTGTAACCTTCCCCTGCTGTTGTGCCCAGTACTGTGGTACGTGTATTCCTGTACCCTGCAGTTCATCTGATCCCTCATTTTCCCTTCACTGTTTGGAATAAGGCCGTACCACTGACAGCATTTCTCAGGGAAAGTTGCGGAGAGATGCAGGGGCCTTGCAATGGCTCTCTACCCCCAGATGAGTTTCTCCTAGACCGCATCATTGTGACAAATTTCCCCACTTTAATGCCTATGAGGCGACATAAACCTGGGTGCAGGAACAACATGGGCAGCCCGACAGCACCGCTGAGCACTGCCCTTGTCCCAGGGCTCGCTTCTCTGGAGGAGGCCCTTTGCCTCCCTTCTCGCCGAGAGAGGTGAGGGAGCTGCAGCCAAGTGGAAGGGTGTTCCTTCGTTTAATGCTAAAATACCCTAAAGGATAGCGACGTTTTAGGAAGTCTCCAACACGGCCTAAAATTGTGTCACTGAGTAACGCCACATCCAATTTAAAAAGTGAACGGCTTGAAGTACCTTGCATTATGAAAGAAATCTTTGAAAATGCAGGATTTTAAAAGAGAAAGCATAACCCCCTCTAGAAAATTGTATTCAGGAATGGGAAAGAAATCATAATTCTGATGTTTATTAGATGTATCTTATAAATGTACGTTTCTGTGTGTCACAAATCAAACAGTTCCATCTCAAGGACTTAATCTCACAAAAGTTAGGTTATTTTCAGATGTGCAAGTTTTATTGTATGCATTTTTCATTACCTAATCTACTCCTTTTTCTTAAGAGAACAGTGTAGGTTCCTAAATGAGAAGTACAATTATTTCATACCAGTGGGGAAAGTGCTTTCAGAGTTTGGCAGATGGCAGGTTCTGCACATACAGCTTAACCAACCGAGAGCAATTGTGGGAGGATGCTTGCAGAAGAGAAATAGTAAGGCAAACCAGAATTTTCTTTGTAGACTGCAGTTTACTAGACATTGCCTGTAATGCAGGTTCTTTAGGCCTTGTTTTTTTTCTTTTGCCAGAACATCTACTGCAGTGTTAGAGGCTCACGTGAATTAAAAATGCATGCGTGTTAGTTGACATTTTTAACATTTTAAAAGCAAATATTAAAAATATACGGGTCATTTGGAATTTATAACATTTTAAAAATGAAAACCAAGCCTGCATTTCCTTTCACCCCCTCTGGTCCCTTTATACACAGGTTTCCTCCAGCATCAGAGTAAGGCTTGCCGTGGCAATGCTTTTCTTCTCCATGGTAGTCTGACACTGGATTTCTGTTATGTGTTCTGCAGACCACAAACCACAGCCCACGTTTCTCTACCTGCCAGTATCTTGAACTTCTTGTGCCTTTGACAACATATTTAGTGGCCCAGCAGATCCCCTGGGCTAAACACCTGGTCTCAGACCTGGCCTTGTAGCTGTGTGATGTCAGGATGTG
>NW_009608825.1:3570-11018 GCF_000690535.1 Cariama cristata
AGGTGACAGCCTCTTGGGAACAGGCAGAAAGATGGGCCATTTCTACCAGTTTTGGCTAAACTAAGGAAAAAAGGCCTCCAAGGCCTAAAAAAGGAAAGCTGCTTAGCCATGAGAGGAAGACTTCTTTTCCCAGTCCCCATGGCCGACAGCAGGACTGCCTATGGGTTGACCACCCCTCTTGCCGAGAAGCTCAGACCTTGCCTTGCGATCTGCTCGTAGGGCAAGTCTCGGCAGTATCCAGGTCTGAGGACCTCACCGCAGAGCACAACTGTCACAGCTCCCGCTTAGGAAGCCCCCAGAGGCGTGTGTTTGAGCCCAGGAGGAGGGGATCGTCAGCCATCCCCGTAGCAGGAGCGCAGTGGCCAACGTGGTGGCTGGCTGATGGGCAGGGGCCATGTCGACTCGGGACATGCTCCATGAGAAACCCCCCAGGGGAGGTGGGAAGAGAGAGAAGATGCTAAGGACCTACCCAGGGGTACAAACCACAGGTGCTAGAGTTTAAATTCAGCAGGGCCAGGGCAGCATTGCACGATGTAGGAGAGGGGGATGGAAGAGCACAGGGCATAGTCCCATAGCCTTACCTTTTCTTTCCAGTCGGCCTTTCCAGACTCCAGCGCTTTCATCTCCTAACGCTGGTTTTGCCTCACTTGTAGTGTGAGTCAGTGCTTCAGGACCAGGGGGAATAAGGAATTGAGGGAGGAGTGCAACGCATAGTCCATTTTGCAGTCCTGTGATATACTGAAGGTGAATTGCTCCAAATATTAATAAGCAATCTTTATGAAAAAATTGAGTACCGTACTTAACATGGTGTAATAATGGTTTAAAGCAATGTGAAAGCCAACCTCTGGACAGGTGCAATTATTCAGCCAGAAAAATCATAGCATGTAGATTGCTTTAGCAGTTTCTGATACCCTCTGGCATGATTCCCAAAGGACTCATAAAACTAGTGTTACTCAAAACATTCATAATCAATACTGATAATGCATTGTAAGCAAAGATATTTACATTAGGTACAAATGCTTACTTCTTGCATTATTGAAAGTTAATTATTTTTTCATAGTTTACTTTTCGATTCTTCAGCTTCCACAGCACGGCCAGTAAAGCCAGTATCTTTCCCCTATGGTCAGACCCTTACTGCTGCTGTTGTAGGATTTCAGGCACTGCACAGGGAATGACTTTTTCTTTCTTCTACTGTTTTCAGGATACATAAAATCTATTTTTAACCACATTTAAATTTTGAGTGAAACTTAAATCGATAAAATATTTCAGATGTGCCTAAATTCCTTTTTTTTTGTTTTGCAAAGGGCATGATGTATGAGACACATTTCTTAAGGAATCTAAACCAGGTAAAACACTTAGGTGTGCTTAACTGGTTTTAAAAAGCTGAATTTCAAGTGAGTTCATCTCATTGCGTTTCAAGAACTCAGTAAAATTAAGCTAATTGCTTTCAGTTAAAGTATGTACCATATATTCATTTTTTTCTGCCATTCTGAGTGGGATCCCTTTCTCTGGGCCCCCAGCTACATCTCCAGGGAGTCCACTGCCATGATCGAGCCAAGAAAATGGTGTTTTAGTACATGAAGGAGTGCTAGAAAAGAAAAACAGGTTTTAAAAGTGGCATGTCTTACCTTCCCTCCCCTCCCTTCTATACAATGAACCAGAATATATCTCTGTCATGCCTTGTCATTAAAATACCAGTGCGCTCTCCCAGCAATTAAGTGGTGGCACATTTGATTTGGGATCGCAACTTTACGAGCCTGTGTGAAAGCACATGTCAAACAACCTCTCCTATTGTGAAGATGTGCTTCGGCTTATAAAGCGAAGCATGTCAAAACACTGTCTCCAGAAAAGAAGTGTGTATTTTAGATTACTTGTAATAAAGTCCTTGAAGGCTCACAGACAGCGAGGCACAAAGGTGTATCTATCTATAGTAGTCTTCTCACCAGAAACAAGCCCCACTTTGAACTCTAGCCTTGTTTTCGCCTCATCAAAAGCAACCCGCAGAGAAAATGGGCGCTCTTTTGCTTAGACCCTTGGGCTGACCCAGCGCTTCTCACCTGGCACCTCTTGCTCCGACAGTGCAAGGTGATCGTCTGCCAGATGAGCAGCACCCGGCCGGAGCTGTTCCACTGGTTCCTCTTCCCGCTGGCGTTGGTGGTCTACGCGGCCATCTCCGGGCTGCTGGGCTGGATGGAAGAAGCGGTGCTCATCGGCTTCACTGCGCTGGTCACGGCCACCCACGTGCACTACGGGGTCTGCGTGGTGAGTGGGCACCTCCAAAGTGGCCGTGGGAGAGAGGCGCTGGGACGGGGAGGGAGATGGGCTCTGGGAAGGGTGTCTGGGCTGCCTAGTTGGGGCAGTCTCCAGGAGCCTGAATGTTCAGTTACAGGGTTGTTTTTTCTTTTTTTTTCCCTGTGTATTGTTTTATTTAGTGTAAAGTTAAAAAAAAAAGTCAGTTTGCTGCAGGCAGTGCCTTTTCGCACGTGCAGCAACTTCAGTGACTTGAATTATTCCAATGTTAGCAGAATGGTTTCGGCTTTAAACCCATCACAATGAGAATATTTATGGACTGGTTTGATGCAGCAGTCGACCCACGTGGCGTGAATGTTCCCACCCCTTTTTTCCCCTTTCTTCTTGCTGAGGTGACTTCATTGCAAAAATAGGAAGGTAAAATGCAAAGTGACATGAATAGAATTCAGAAAATAAGGTTAGCTTTGCTTTGAATCTGCAAGCAAAATAGCTGTCCCAGTTTCTAACCTTTTCTTGGCTCTCTGTTAGCATCTCTCAAGCTGGAGACATGAATGGTTTTCCAGTTCATTCAGTTTTACCAGTGCATTTTTGTCTCTGCTAGATATCAGTTTTGTCATTTACTGTCATCTGAATTACTGCTTAAATTCATTTTGCCTCAGTTAATGCCGTCTTTCTAAAGAGTATTGTCAAATAATCCTTAGGAAAGTGTCTTAACAGGGGTTTGCTTTTAGCTAAAAGACCTTGCACAGCAAAGATGTCATTTCACAGGGAGCTGGTCAGTATTCTTTTATTTAAGCTACACCATTGGGATATTTTTCTTTGAGAGAAGCCTTTTGTCAGCAGACACTGGCATCACAGTCGATTTTACCCCAGCATCAATACGGGCCAGTCAGCGGAGGTCAGAATGGAAATACCTGGTCAGAATTCACCACTGACCGAGGGGGCCCAGCCCCGTCACAGTTTATGACATCTGTGGATCTGGTCTGTAGTGGCTGAACTTCCCATCGCTGTGCTGCAAGAGGAATGTAAAGACCACAGCTCTCTCGCTTGAATACTTGTAGGTCCCTATGTACCCGTAGGTCCCCACGTACCCGTAGGTCCCCAAGTATGTGAGGACTGTGGCTGGGTCCCGGGGGAAGAGAGACGGTGAGTTGTGAAGCACGTACAAAACTGGTTGCTAATCTCCGTGATTTCTCTTTAGGGGAGGCAGCTGAGTAAGCACTTCAACATTTATATCTTCTCACTGAAGAAACGTGTCCAAGAGTGAACACCTGCACTATGATCAGACTGTAACACTTGACGTGGAGATTCGCAACTCTTCTGATGTGATAAACAGTTGGAATTAATCTGATTAAAATAACCAAAGAATAGACTGGTCTGGATATCCGAACCACTGCGACAAGGAGCTATGCAGCAAGATGCTTCATCTCAGAGGAAGATTCCTGTCTAGCAGAGAAGGGTTTACAAAGTTGTTCTGCTGCTAATATTTATTCTCTTCACTAATGCCGTGTTACTACCCTCTGAAGCTTTTGTCTTCCTCCTCCTTGCCGCTTTGTCCAAAGTCCTGGATAAATCCATGCTGGGTTACATGAGATCCTTGATGGTTTATACCCAGCACTGGTTTTGCCCAACGACCCTAGCGATGCAAACCCTCCCTGTATGTCCTTCCCACTCAGACAGCTATGCCCCCTCCATTTTCCATGTTTATTTTCTCACAACTCATTTCTTCCATACAACCTCCTGAAGGGCTTACGCACAGTCAGCCTTCTCACGTCAAACGAATGCGTGAAGAGAAGAGAATGAGCTCAGAAAGCTATGGGTACAGTAAAGCGTTTTTGAAACATATGATTTTTTTTCCCCAGCGTTAGGATGAGTCTCAGCTGACCTGTATCTGTCAGAAATGCAGAGTCCGTAGAGCAGCAGCTGGACTTTATACTTATTTTCTAGGCAGTAACAAGCATATTGTTGATATTTCAGTAGCAACAAGCAATATACCCTACAAAGGTCGTGAGTTGAGAATAAATTTGGCCAACAAACCTTTGAAGATTCTCATATTTCACTGCGAAACTAGTTAGTCAGACATCATCTATGAGTGCAAAATGCTACACAAATCATTATTTGCCTGTGTGCTTGGAACAAATTCTTGCGGGTCTAGATAATGACCGAAAAAAAAGAGATAAGAATTTTTTTTTTTTCTAAATATTATGCATTTGCATGCAGATGTAAGCTGCTCACTTCATCTATAATATATGTAGGTTTTCTGCGTGCCCTGGAGGAAGGAGTAAGAATTTGAGTTTCATCTCTTTTCATATGCTGCCTAGCCAGAGGGACTTTGTGGCCTTGAAGCACTAATGAAACAATCTGTCCACTTCCCCCAAGGTAAGCGTTGCATTACATTTCTTGCACAGAGGGATGTGATTGACAGACTGGCATGTTTATTAACTAGTTAACTATCTCGCTTGCCAGACGCAGGGCAGAAGCGTAGCTGTTGAGCTGCCTCGCCTTAAGTTCACCTTTTTCAGTTCTTAGCCCATTTCTCTGGCTTTATCACTAGCCTGATCAGTTTTTCCCCAGTTAACGTACCCTTACATCGGTACCTCCTATGAATATTTTCAGCCAAGCACTGACTAGTCATATCTTCGTGAACGGCTTCAATCTAAGTTTGTACCGCCTGTTATGGTAGTTGCCCTACCACAACGTCGGTAGGGCTGATTTCCCTGGCAACCCTTACCGCAGGTACCAGGGGATCAGCCTGCACGTCACCTTCCCCTCTTCACCACGCAGAAATGCCTCACCGACTTGCAAAGTTTCCTACGGTTTGAAAGTATGCACGTTCCACCTACCAAACAAGGATGCTGAGGGTCCCACCCCCCAAGTGAACATCGTACTACAGTCACAGCTCCAGCAGCTGAAGGTTCGTGGTAGGCAGAGAACACAGATTGTCTTGTTAAGGTTGGTTTGGAGCTTTTGCCGAGACTCCTGCGGGGAAGGGAGGCTCCCGCGCCCTCCGGCACCGCTGCAGTCCAGCTCCAGGGCTGCAGCTGGAACAAGGAGAGGCATCTTCCAGCCTTCCTCCTCGCTGCTGGGGTGGCCCTGCATGATGCGAGGGGAGTGTGGGGTCTCCACGGAGGCACTCCCTAACTGCCCAAGGACTCCCTCTCTCACAGCAAGGTTTATTTAATGCAGGTTGCTAAAAAAGACAGTTCTGTGTTTGAAGGGGAACGATGAGTTTGAGGTAGGCACACACCCAGCAATCTCACTGCTCGCTGAAGTTCAGTGTTACATCCGATGCCAGATACGCTGCCACAAAAGTCTCACCTATTTCAGCAGTTTGTACTTAACCCGTCCACCAAAAGTTTCTGGAGGAAGTCCTGATGAGAAAAGAAGTAGAATAAAATACACAAAAATACCTCTGGATTGAATGTGATTGCACTGGAGGAACTCTGTTGTCAGGCTTCCCTTTTCCCTCTGTCTTGCACTTATTTATGAAACAATTGGAAATAAGGGTCACAGAAGTGGCACAGTTTGATGCACTGTAATGGAGTATTTTGAAATATTTCATTAAATGAAATTATAAAACTTGAACTGCCACAACCTGCCTGCACTTGTACCTTTCTGAAGAGAAACACAGTATCACTTTTAAAGGAAATTAAACTCCGGCCAGCTTTTTCATGTTCTATATGAAGACACAGCAAATAACATTCTTTTTCTTTTTTAAAGCAACTTGTCACTACAATCTCTATAAAGACAGGTATGAAAACAGATCATGTATTGCACAGTGTATATACTGAATTGTTATCCATCTTAGATGGTAACTGGTTCAATGAACGGGAATAAAAATGCTTTTTCATAGGGTGGTATGGTCACAGATTTATTTTGCAAAGTCAGATAACGGTATGCAGATGACCCAACAGTCTAACAACAATTGGTTTTGGTCACAACATTATGGCAGAAAGTTTTCAACTATTTGAACTGGAAAATATATAACTTCTTTTTTATACCGTTGAGCATTCATGCTAGCCCAAAGACGTGCCTCCCCCCTAAGTCTTACGAAAAGCAACTAAACTAGCGCTGCTCTCCCAGGTTTGAGCGCCTGGGTTGGAAATGGGTTCCTCTGGTCCCTGCCTCATCCTGCCCTCCTCTACCAGAAGCCTTCCCAAAGTGGGGCTGGGCAGGGGCTCAGCCCCAGGGGTACCGGGAGGCAGCAGGGGCCCAGGCTGACCTCTCGCTGGTGGCACACAACCAGGTCGCTTCAGCTCATGGCAGAAAGAGGTCCCGAGCCAAGGCTCAAAGCCCTGGAGAATCAGCCGCAACTCCTGCGGCAACGTTGCTCATGCTGCACAAGATCAGAGCTGTGAGAATTACAATGAAGCTTCCTCCTTTTCATCCAGAATGCTAACATTTTAATCTAAAATGTAGGTGGCTTTTAGGTACTGCACTGAAGGGTCATCCCTGAATACTTGGCCATTGCAAGGGAAGTCCACTGGCAGCTTCAGTGCCCTTCCTACAGGACTCTCCTCACCTCCTGGCTGCTGCGAGTTTTGCTTTTGCTGTATCAAAACTGAGATACAAGAAGAGATTTAGTACTCTGAAATCAGAAAGCATTTACCGCAAAGAAGAACGTTCTGTTTACATGCACATACGTACGTGCATTTTCTTTTTTGATTTGTAGAAGGGGATACAGTTGCTGAGCTCTTGGGGAAACAGATCCTGCCTACACACACGGAATAAGGGACTTTTTTTTTTTAGAGCAGCTGCCTTTTTCTTCCTGCTGCCACATGCAGTCACTAATGAAACAAAAATATGTATTTAAACCAGAAAAGTATTACTTTAGAATGTTTTGAATAGTCTCTAGAGCTAGACAGATTTTAACATATATTTTTTTATTAAATATGTAAAAAGATAAACGCAATCAAGTTATTCACATATTCAGACAAAAATCTACTCTACCATGCGACAATTTGTGGATAATGTAAAATGACTGATACATCTGAATAAGACTTTTTGTATCTATTATGCCATTACTTATCTATTTATAATTAACAATACATATGTTTACATTCCTTTCAGTTTACATTTAATATATAACCCAAAGCTTTACGGTGTGCTATTTAGTAAAGGTAATTACAAATGCATATTAAAACCATAACGGAAGAATGGGTTACTCACAGGGGGTGGGGGGAGAAGGACAACTCTTT
>NW_009608825.1:11049-12437 GCF_000690535.1 Cariama cristata
CCCTTTCAGAGCATCGCTCGCGCTCTCCCCTCAGCACAGCCAAATTTCTAGTGCCCACGAGGTACCTCGCTGCCCCGGCTCCCCACGTCAGTCACTCCCCCCTTGACAGAAGCAGCGAGAGGGCTATGGTCCTCCGATCAGAAAGAGGATATAAGGAATTTTCAGGAAATGAAGTTCAGCTTTTTTTAGATTTTTTTTTTTTTTAATATGTGCTTCAAAGAGAAAAGGAGAGAGGCAAAACAGCCTGGCTATGAACCCTCCAGGGAGCTCAGTGACCCCAACCATTTGCACCTTTAGAAAAACAATTTCTCTTGAAGCGCTCTCCGTGCATCTGCTCAGGTTTTAGCAGATGGCTGAACTGCAGTAAGCAGAGACTGGTGCTGATGAAGTTAAGTTTATAGCCTGATCCCAAACTCCTTGCCCCATCAGAAATCCCATACAGGTTAAAGGACATTCTGGAGTCTGGAAAAAAAAAAGAATTAGTAACTGCTCTTCAACAGTATTATGAAGAACTACCGTTTATTACAATGACAATTGTAATAAGTACATATGTTCTAATAAACACAAATACAACGAAAATGACAATTCCCCCATTTGTGGTGGTTCTTAGAAATACTTATTTTGGAATATACACATTTTTATAAACCAGACCTTATTTGTAACCAATTGAAACAGGAAAGGCAAGCGGTGGCCTGCCGGTTGCGGTACTGTCACTTCATGAGGGGTAGGACGTGAGGTGACTGCTGGAGGCAGGGCTGGGAAACCTTCGGCCGCAGGGCCCAGAAACTCTTCTGCGGAGCAGGGGAGGATCAAGGAACTGGAAATACCTGTTCTAGTGCTTAACGGTATTTTATATATTTTGTCTGTGGTGCAACACAACAGCAGGGTTCTCACATTTCACTGAGAGCCACTTAGCTGCAAAAGATTGATTAGGAACAGAAAATTACACGTGTATGTGTGTCTCTGTGTGTGTGTGCGCCAGGGGCTCGATTAAGTGAAAACCTTTCTATGGAAGTGTAAGCTGGGAACTTATGCTTTAGAAGCCTACGAAGGTCTAACATGATTTAGCTTTGGAGTTTTTCTGTGGCTGCCGACTTTCCATGTACCTGCTAAAGCATAACAGTCCAGAATTAAGAAAATCAAGTGAGAGACCAAGCATTAAATATTCAGAGAGACTACAACGCGCAGTTTTACAAGAAAAATGAGGAATGCTTTATATACTTCCAAGATTCCTCTGTTTATAAAATACCATCATTTAGAACAGGGCGATGGGATCGCACTGGAAGGCAGTGCTGGCACTGCAGACATCTCCAGGGCAGATGTGGTTCTGCACCGCGCCGGCCTCGCCGGAGGAAGGTCAGCCAAGCCCAGAACCGGCTCTCGGCTGG
>NW_009608825.1:12468-69601 GCF_000690535.1 Cariama cristata
GGGTGCTCTGTCTCCAGAAGGGCTCCTCGCTACCTCTCTGTGCTTCGGAAGCAGCCTCAACACCCGTGAGGTGTCCACCACCCACTTAAAGGGAGCTCGGGGGGGTTCAGGGCTAGTGCTCCTGCTGGTTTTTCCCCATGCCTTGCACTAGTGAGGAAATTTCTGTGTTCCATCCTTGTATGGGCAGGGCAGCAGAGCAGGGAAGGATAGCGTAAAGAAACGGCTGGCCTACTTTGTCCTCTTCTGAGGGGTGGGAAGCCAAGTACAACGGCAGAGATAGTGTCCTGCAGCTACACTTGTGTCAAGGAGATTTCTCTCCTCCATCAGCACTGAGCTCTGCGGAGGCAGAGCTGCAGCTGGAGGCTGGGACTGGATTCCTCAGGAAGGAAGAAAAGCTGGGAAATGTCTGTTGACTAGTGAGGAAACTGGGAGAGTTTTCAAAAAACTTAAGTGGATGTCTGTTCCTCCAGAAATAAGCCAAAAAACATACCATGCAGCTTTCTAACAAGCTTTCTAACACAGGGGTTTAAATCTCTCCTAGTGAAACAGATGCTCTGCCTTCCATTTTGCGAAGGCAGGAAAGGAATAAATGTGAGCAACACGACCATTTTCCTCCACAACACACCTCATCGTTATGGCTTGAGTATGACTTCCACTGTATCCCTTTATACCAATTGTTCAACCGAATTTATGCCCCAAGGCAGATGTACTAGAAAACGCAAAAGCACCACAAAGTGAGAGACACAGCTAGTGGTACGGTACTTCTTGCCACACAAAATGCCAATATAAATATGTTAGAACAAGTTACAAGTGTATCATACTTAAGACGAAAAAGAAAAAAAAAATAAATATATATATTTTTTTTTAAAGAGCAGAACAAATCTCAAGCAGCCAAGTGGTGAAGTTGCAGTGATGTACAGTAGGTGATGTAGCCCTACAACCTCTTGGGAAGATACACTGAAAGAAGACGTCTGCAAATGCATCTTGGCAAAGTATGGGTACAGAATGCAGTGGTTGGCTGGCACTCACTATGGTACATAAATGTTAATGGCAGACTGGGAGTGAACTGATTTCAAGTTTGAGGCCGCACATGTTCCATTCTCCAGAAGAAAGTTCTCACACAAAATGAAAATTGTCAGAGACGCTGGGTGAGTCAGTACTCCTCCTGCTGCTGGGGCTGTTCATGGACTTGCTCTTCACCTTCATGCTCTTCTGTGTGGCTCTCCTGCAGGGAGAAAGAGACCCCAAAACATTCTTCAGCGGAAAGCATTTCTCATGTAATCTTGCAGCCCCACAGGGCTCACTGTAGCCTAAAGCGTAATTTCTGATTTTCATACACCTAAGTACAAAATGAGCTGTAACCTGAGAAAAGCAGCATCTTGTCATATCACGATAAAATGTATTTACTTTGCTTTTAATCAATGCATATGCAGTACTGATGCTTCTCCAGAAAAAGTGTCAGTTTTCAACATCACTGAGTGTTAACTGTTCCAGTAAGTGAGCACTTTGAATAGCTAGGCAGTGAGATGCTGTATCACAGCACCCTGATGTCCTCCTATTTTCAGTTTGTCCAAGGATCTCTGAACCTGTCTGCTGTAGTTTTCACCCAGTCTTCACTCCAGGTTTATATTACTAAACAAACAAGACACTTTTACTATCACTTGCTTTAAAAGTTAAACTCAGCCTCCTTTCTGAGGTCAGATATATTATTGTCCCAAAATAATATACTGATGCAAGGCCAGAGTTCAAAGGTTACCAAAGCAGGGATTTTTAGTGGTATCCAGAAAATGTAACCAAAGACTTGCAAACACACCTTTTTTGAAAAAAGAATTGAGCCCAGAATTCACTGATTTACAGAGCTGCTGTTGAAGCACTAATTACTAATAAACACTTCCCTTCTGCAAACGGTTATTATGCGCAGTAATTTCCAGAGCTGTCTCTCTAGATATACACTGCAATTGCAAGAAGAATCCCTGACCGAAAGGAAGGCTGGATCCTCACTGCAGGCGATACCAGTTTCAAACAATTTCTAATTTAAAGACAACAGACCTGGTATCTTGAGTTGACCTGGATGTATTGGAGCTCAAAAAGGCTGGCTGACTCTTAGGGCATTACTTCTGTATTCCCATTAAGGGCAGCTGCATTTATACCTTTTCTCTGAAGCAGGTTCCATCTTTCCGGAGCAGGGTTCACTGAGAAAATCCCCCTCACCTACCCTCTGCCCTGCATTAGTAGCTCTCCGCTGTAGGCAGCTCCGAAGGAAAACAGTTTTCCAAGACACACAGTTGCCATGCAAAACACGGCATTGCTGATGTGGTACCTCTGCAGAACTCGCCTGGCTCCCAGCAATTTTAGTTAGAAGTGAGCCACTTGAACAACAAACTTTAATAAATTGATACTGCTAAGTTTTCAAATCTGAGGCAAAATTTAAAAGAAAAGGGAAGGTATAATTTGAGTTTTCCCAGAATAGTTCAAAGCAGCTTATGCAATAAGAAAATATTTCCCTTCTGGCAATAAAATATCCATATTTCTAAAGGGTAGGAACAGGAGAATAAGGTTCCTAACATTTGCTGATACAATGGAAATATTCCGCTGTTTATCACATACAGAAACAGCCAAATTCCAATTGAAAGCAAACTTTCTATCAGTCAGGTAGAAGCCACACGTCGGTCAGAACAACTGCAGTTTAGCACCTCAAGGCCCCTTGGGGGGAGCGATGCCCTTATTAATACAGCAGGTACATCATGTCAAAACAGCTTTTTGCATAGTATCTAAAAATTGCAACTTCTCTGATGGTCTGCAAGGGCACAAGAGTTGCAGAGAACAGGAGTTTGACAGAGAGAAGCTGACAGCTGTGAGAATGGGGTGAGAACACCAAAGCTTGTTTAGGTGCTGTGAGCTGTCTTCCCTTAACCCCATCTATCCTGACCCTCCGTATATGTGACCTGCTCTGAAACGCACCTGTTCCATAGGCTCTATAGATGCCGCGTTTGAGACACACCTATTAGAATGCCCACTCATGCAGATTTTATAGGTCACCTACATGCTGTCCTTTCATGTGTATAATAGGAAAAGCCTCCAACCACAGGGAGTGGCTTGGGAACCTATTCTGCAGCTCTGAAGGAGAGTGGTGGCTCCTCTTTTGCCACGCTTACATTTGTTGGAAATGCTAAATCTTACGTGACAACCTCAGAAGTTGTTCTGAGACTTGGACACGTGCTTCTCAGTATGTACAGCTTGTATAAATACATGAAATGGGAAAGACAAGAGTCACTATGTCCAATTACCTTGGGACTGTGGAATCTCCTTGAATAGCATCTCTAATAAGGAAAGTAGTGGAAGATTTATTTAGAACATTTATTTCTGGCTTGGATCACACGACCATGGTCATCTCTGTCTCCCACAATGAGAGGTGCTCTCTTTTGACCCTTCGATCCATCTCCCTCAAGCTATTCAGGTGTGCCTGTAGACTGAAGAGCTAGACTTTATGAAAACCAGCTGCTGGTGGGGTGGGTGCCTTTTCCAAAAGCAGCAGCAGATGTAGTAGCTGCTAGAGCAGAAAGACACAAAATCAACTGCATTTAGAGCAACTGTTTTCAGAACTTGAGCCGTGCACCTGATAGATCAAATGGCAGCAATCCACCCAACTCCTGCATGAACTGAACCAGAACAGCCTATGTGGGAAAGCAAAAGCTTTCCTGCAGTTTTGCTTTATGCCAAGACCTACATGGCTCCAGGTTTCATAACTAGACACATAGCCTCCTCTGCTTCATCAGTCTGAAGCTCTCCTACTGTAAGACCATACGACCAAATGCTTTACATACTATCCGCAGCCTCAATCCTGTCTCTAGCAGTCATAGCACGAGTGCTAGGCGCCACTTCTCCCCACCACCCAAATGTATCCTTTTTTAACATTGTTCTCTGTCAACTTTGATGTTTTTGATGAAGAAGTAGGATTACCAATGAGCAATTTGTAATTAAAAATTACAAAGGATTACAGACTGATCAGTCAGTCGTTAAATGACATTAGTAGATACAACATCCCTCTTGCATAAGCAGAGACATAATGGTGAGGTCTAAAGTAGAACTATAACAGAGAAGAGAAAAGGGAGCCTCTAAAAACAAGGAACCCAAATGGGTTGATATTTGTGCTGTAAGACTCAAAACCTCATCAAAATCAAGACAAAAAAAAAAAAAAATCAGTCTTAAAAATTTAGCCTTTATTGAATTAAAAAACCAGAAGCTTATGAAGTGACATAGCTGAAACTACACTATGACTGGGAATTCTGAAAAAATAATTAACAACCCCCTCTCCATGACATGAACTTGATAAAAATCTCTTCAATGAATACCGCAATTATCCAATCTCTGGAGAATGCTTTTTAGAGGGACTAAACTCTATACTTCTGAATCGTTCTACACAGAATTCACCTGACAGCCTACAATGCTCATGGGACACCTATGAGCTACTGGGAGATGTGACCACTTAAAAGTGCTGTCCAGATTTTTTTTTTTTCTCTTATTTTTCTTTTAGGAGGATTAAATTAAGCATAACAGAAAATTAAGTATAAAGGGAGACTTGTCTCTTCTGAATAAGAACAATTGGTATGAAAAATAGGACGTGATCTCTACGCCATGTCAAATACAGTAGATGCCTGTTAAATTACAGCTGGGAAGGAAGCGTTTGAAATTGCTATCAAACAGTTATTGGAAGTATGAACTGAAAAAAATTTAAGTTAGTCACAATATTCAAACACAAGCTTTGTCCAGGGATCACTTGTGCAGTATAAGTGTGATCTGCGTCACTGCGCATCCCCTTCCTGAAGAAAAGCCTTATGGTCACAGTATCATTTATAAATGTCACAAACCCTGAAAATTAATGTAATTTTTTTTTTCCACTTTGCCTCTGTGTACTTGAGACACTCTGAAACAGAGATTAAAAAAAAAAAAAATCTAAGATGGAATTACAAGGAACTCATTAGCAAGAAACTAGGAATGCTGGAGTTGCCTGTGGTTTGGGAATTGGGGCTATTTCCCCTCCAGGGACTGGGAAAACCAAACTCCTGTTACCAAGGGATTAGCCTGCAAAATACTGCAAGAGACAGAATTTAACTTGGGACAAATTCATTACGGAGAGAGAAAAAACAGAACGGAAGAGCAAAGCGGGGCAATGAGACAGCAAAGTCTGGAAACAAAAAGCAGGCAGGATCTGCATCAGCAAGGGAACCACAGTCTTTGGTTTAGTGCTAACGCCCTGGGGTCTTTCCTCAGCAAATTACGGTCCATCTGCTAAGCTAAGGAGAAAATGCACCCCAGAAGACAAAGAGATCAAGTCTCCCAACTAAAAGGTACAAAAAAATTGCATGGGGAACGGCCTCTGAGTTCTTCTCTGAGGGAGCAGCGCTCTCCTGGTGAAGTGACGTACTGGGCCTCCAACTGCAACCACCTTTTAGATAAAGGCACGGTCGTTGTACGTACCTCATGCACAGACACGGATGATGCTTTCAACAGAGAAAGGCTTGGAGGGAGGAAGCAGACAGAACATGGGGATGTGGACTGAAGTAGAACATTTTGTAATGTGTTCTGCCAGTAAGGAAAACTACAGGAAGAAAAGCAACAAACGCATTCCTTGGCGGGGAATCACTTGCTAGTTAAGCCAACAGACAGATGTGGTAGGGGTATGGGGAAAAGAGGGATTTTTCTGGCTTTGCTTTATAAATAAATCACTGTTCTTGAATCCAGAAGACATTTTCTCCAACCGCTATATATATGTAATTCTTTTAGCCTGTTATCACGTGCCTGGCAAATTTGTCTTATTGTTTATTCCTGTGAAAATAATGTTTTCCTTCTCCTTTTCCTCTCTAGCACTCACCCCGCACCGTTGAACAAATCCTCTTTCCCCTGTCACTTCTCATCTGAGCAGTGGCCCTTGTCAGCAACAACCTCTTGCACCTAACTTTCATTTATGCTCTACTGGTCTTTTTTAGCAAAGCATGTGAGTTAGTAGTTACTTCCGTACTACTTTTGATACAAAATTTTAAGTCATCTGACTACTGCTGCAACAGCTTTCTGGGAACAGCTCTAAAACAGCCTACCGTACCACAGTGCTGCCAAGAGATTAAGTTGATGCTTATACGTTCTGGAGCCAAAGCCATCGTCACTGGAGACTGAAGGGTCAATCATCAGTACAGTGCATACAGGGATTTAGTTAACATGAATGGGAGTAGTTCAGCTAAATCTCCACCGAATCATTATCCCTGAATGTATCTGAGGAATTTAACCAGCACCCTTTGCAGCTTCTTGCTTTGTTCAGCATCTACAGCGCTAAGTCTAAGATGCAATGAGATTCTTGCTTAATCTTGCAGACAATACATCTCTGAAATTTTGGTAATAGAGGATTATTGGGTTTGCACAAGCAAGAATTTTGCCTATAGCAACAAGATGAAAAAATGCTAAAGAGCATTATCTCTCCAGATATAATTATATATTTGGCAACCTGCACCATACATATTGCAACACTGCCACATGGGCTAGAGAAGGTTCACAGCTGTAGACACTGAACAGCACCTCTGTCAGAATTTCTGTGATTTTCAACATGTTGAAGAACATGAGTAAAAGACTTTATGCAGGAAGGCAAAAGAGGAAAACACAAAACTAAGGCTCAGAACCATATGAAATCAATTTAAAATTGTGACACACCCCCTCCTCTTTCAGATCGACTTCAGTGAACAGAGTACAAAACCTACACCAAAGCAGCGAGAAGCAGTGACAAGCAACTGGCCTCCTGAATCCCCTCCCCAGGCTGAAATGTCTGTTGTTTGCAAATGCAAACTTCCTTTTTGGGGGAGGAGGCATGGAAATCCTAGCTGCTACGGTTCTGCTGACCTAAATATAGGACATGACGCAATACTGTACCAATAAATTTTTACGAAATTAAGCTGTTTTGTCTAAATAAAAGACATTAAGCTTCAACTTACGTGTTCATCTGAAGCATAAAGGACTTCCATTAGCCGATTGACAAGGTCATTATTCTCTCCCCCGTGTTCTTGGCAGAGAAGTTCAATCTCCCTTAATTTGCCAAAGTAGAAATCCCTTTCCTTCTCCACGCCTTCAAGTGCAAGTTTTAATGAATGTACCTGCATATAAACCAAGATGAAACGCATCAGCTGTGCGGTGCACTACAGACAAAACAACTCAGTCTAAAATTATGCACGCTAAACAATCTTAAATACATATTCAATTAAAATGAAGTCCACTTTTTTTTTTAAAGTGCTTGATTGAACCTTACACAATAAACAGTAGTAAATCAGGCTACCCCATTATGCCTCGCATCAGCTCTGCGGTGCACTACAGACATACAACTCAGTCTAAAATTATGCACGCTAAACAATCTTAAATACATATTCAATTAAAATGAAGTCCACTTTTTTTTTTTAAAGTGCTTGATTGAACCTTACACAATAAACAGTAGTAAATCAGGCTACCCCATTATGCCTCTTGGATACATCTTAACCTTGATCCTTAAAGGTCAATTTTAACAGTGCTCTTTATGTGGAAAGCCAAAGCAGCAGTTCAGGAATCAGGGCTATATAAGACCTGGCTTCTAGCAAAGCTGCCAGAAGTGTCATGTAATGGTAATTAATAAAACTTTCAGCTCAGTACTTGCATTATTTTGCCTGGATTAATGTGCAGTTATTGGGAAACCTACACTATCTCCTTGCCTAAAAATACGTAGATCTAGCAGAAAAGCTCTCAAAGGGACATGGTCTAGTTAGGAAATTAAAAGGACCTCTAGTTGCAAATGAGTACTGCTGTGTTGTTTTTTCACCTCTCCTTTTCTGCCTCCCCACCTACCATACTGTTATAGACCCGTGTTTCGGCACTCTGATGCCATGACCGGCTCCACCACGGCCTTTCCGCTCTGTTTGATGTGCTGTTTCTATCAACAAATTCTCTCAAATGCCAAGTATCTTTCTCTTTGCAACCTTGTTCACAGAAGTCTTCAAGTCAGCCTCAAGTTCACCACTAGGACTGCTGCAAATCATTTTTGGGCAACATCGCTGTTAATAATTAGGCTTCATATAAATCATGACAGATGTTGCAATATATTTTTATACATATATATACACAGACATAAATATATATTTTTAAAAAGAACAATTTTGTGGGAGCATAACAGATAAACTACTGTGCAACGGGGTATACACAATCAGGATAATGTGTAAGTGCTCTCAAATTTGGCGGACAGCAGTGTAACAACCAACAGAAATAACCACAGATGAAGCTGTCTACAGTAAACATGCTGACCTCACTCACATCCAAATTACAGCCAAATTAGCATCCACGTTTTAAGGTCTGCAATTATACAAATGACTTTCTAAATAAAACATGCTAAATAAATTAAATCACATCAGGCTACATTTCAGTGAACTGATACAATTTAATAGAAAGTTCTGGGTTGCCAGTTCTACTGCAAGCTAATTGATTTCCTTCAACTAGTAAAAACACCAGCAGAGTCCAAACACCACTTTGACAGCCTACTAAATCTTATCAGTTCATTTTTCCATAACTGCTGAGCTAGCAATGCCTTTCTCTGACCTTTGATTGCACTCTCAGAGGTGTCAGACCGCAGAGCTGACCTGTTACCAGGGCAGGATCTCAGAGCACCTCATTCACCTAACCAACCCATCTCCGACCGGTTGCCTGAGCATGACACCCAAGTCCTCTCTTGCCAGTTTGAATCTAGGATTGATACAATGACCAGTCACCTTAAAATTAACTATTTATTCATGAAAGTAGGAATAGCAAAATGAAACAAGAGGTTACAATATTTTGGTCTATAGATGAAGATCTCACATTTAAGATGTGTCTTCTGGACCTGCAGCAGCATATTCCTTGAGAGCAACGCCTGCATCCAGACAGAACAAGAATGTAACTGCTTCCAGATCTCTTGCTCTGTGCTTGCTAGAGCTTGGGAAGACAATGAACTTCAGCTGAAACACTGGCAGCTAATAGCTCAGACCATCTCCCTTTCCGATCTATTTACTATGAAGCCATTCTCCTGTTTTCATTCTATCACATTCACTCTGTTTTATGAAACAGAATCATTAAACTATGCACATATATGCACACTATATGCACGTAGTTAACTACAGTATACAGTAAACATTGTTATAACCAAACCAGATATGCTTTTCTTCAGTTATAGATCAAGTACCTGATTCTGACATATTAATTTGTTTTTCTTCAGATATTTAGCACATCCACATCCTACTTTTTTCTTCTGTGAACATGCCAAAAGGCCGATCCTGTATGAGGAACAGTGCCCATTAACTCCCACGCTCTGTTTCTGGGCCAGAAGTAACCCTCTGCAATTCAGCTAACGGGTGCAAAGGCAGCAGTTCTTACTAACTGGTCTTTTCTCTGATGGCACTTACTGGTAGTATGAATACTCACAGGACTGCAGAACCAGGTTGGAGATGAAGCACATGCTGTAGACATGCAGCCAAGATGGTGCTGTTTTATGAAACTGTGTGTATACTAGCATACAATGAACGGTGCCTGGGACCGTTCTCCACACGTAAAGGTCCCTTCTCCGTATGTAATGGTCCCTGGTCTGTGTTGTCTCCTTAGCTGCACTCAGAAACTCTTTGGGAGAGTGCTAGTTGGCACAGACCAAAAACACAGCAAGGACCACTTTAGTATTTCAATGCTATGGGTAATCAAGTTCCAGCGCACAGTGACATTCCTCAGAAGTGTTCAAGTTACTAGCACAGACCAAGGCAATAACTAAGATCATTTTTAGAGAAACTTTAAGATTGTTAAACTAGCAAATGTTATGGACGGCTTACAATTATTGCAAATAGCTCATTAATCTACCCTATGGTAAAATACAGTGTACGGACATCCCCACTACATAAAATTTTCCACTACAAACTGCTTGGAAGTTCAGATGTTTCAATCTCCCTTTCTCTCTTAGCTGCCATCCATGAAAGGTCTGAAAAAAAGTCTGTTACAGCCATGTGGGAATTTGATATCCACAGACACAATTACACAGTTAACATTTCTTACTCATAATCAAGACACCAACTGGGTAAAAATCAAGACAGCAAGTGGGTAAAAATGGCTGCTGCTCTCATCTCCCTGGTTGCTTGAGACTGGTAAAAACTGGGCAATTTGGCTTTTCCAGCATGTTCAGACTGAGGGTCAGAAAAAGCTGGCTCAGAGCTGCTTGCAGCATAGGGTTTTTGGCTTGTGTTATATGCCCAGGGTGCACAAGTAACCATTAGTGGGAAATGAGATATCAAACGCTGCCAGCATTTAAAAAAAGCCTTCCAGATCACTCCAGCGAGAAGAGGTCTCTTAAAAACTAGCTATTAAAACATCAACTCTACAAATCCTCAAAATTTCTTCTCCTCTTTGGTGATGGGGGAAATCATCAGTTTCCCCTCAGGGTTATTTGTATATAAAGCTTAAGGTTTTCACACATGGAACGTGCTAGGAATACATCAGCAGTGGATGTGATAGTGACTGCCTATTTTAGTAAAGATCAAATATTTTTATGTTGCTCAGATCCCAACCAACTCTTCCTCCTGAAACAAACACATTCTGACTTCTGAGTACAAATGTCATGGTTTAAGTTGCATTAAGCTGACGTTTGAACTCCACTCTTTAATTGATTAAAAAAAAAAAAAAAGATTCCATGAAAAATATATACACCCATTCCTTGTGCAACATTAAAACCTTCTGTTACAGCAATAATGAAAAGCCCATTTGGAAGGCTGGTGGACCCTGTTGTGCGCTCTGCTGCTCAGAATTACACCCTGAATCCACAGTATGCCATGTTTGGGATGTGGCTATCCATCTACCACCTTTAAGTGCAGAACAGTGACCAAGCATTTGCAAACAGTGCCCCCACAAACCTAAATCTTTGCTGTTCAGGTCAATGAAAGCCTGAAGCTGAAATGCTCTTAATTGTGGAAAATTATACTTGATCCAGAATAATGACTTCTTCCTGAATGCAGCTGCCAGTCAGCTCAGACTGTAAAATACGAGGTTTTTCCTTTCCATTTTCCCTCATCCAGGACAAATACAGGCATCAGGCATCATTTATACTAGTGGCATTTACACCGTTCTGACAGCACAGTCTTGAGCCAGATGCAGTATTTATTCACGTCCAGTGCAGATACTCTTGCATGTCCAGAAATGACAGAGTGGTGTAAAGCTCCATAGCGTAAATGAAAAGCCCTTACATTCCTAACATTAAAGAAATTCTGACGCTTTATTAATTATATTGTAGAACGTTATTTATAATATCACTAAGTATTCTCACAAAGGTGATCACATTTTTAAATGAAAAAGGCGTATTACCTTCTTAACGCCTTCCTTCCAGAAAGCCAAGTGCAATGAGCTAGTCTTGATTCAGCTGCAAATCTCTAACTCCTTGGTATTGCAAACAGGTTTGTTTTCTCCACAACAACGCATTAAAATGACTTATTTCAAATTTATAACACACAAGAGCAAAGACACTACTGAGATTTTTCCTATCCAAGTGAAATAAAACATACATTTCAACATCTAATAAAATTATCATACTTCAGCAAGACTTACCTGTCATTCCTAAGATCACCTTTTAAAAATACTGGCAAACATCAGTCACCTCTGTCAGATGTTATTTTTAACAATAAATCATTTTTTTTTTCTTCCCAGCTGAGCTATTTCGATCTTTTGTCCCTTCATAATTCTGGAGAGCATCATTCAACAGAGGGCAATATTAGATTTCATGCCTGCCTGTGACAATGCATGCATCTAATTTTATGCCTAAAGCAAATTTACCTGTTCGCTGAGCTGTATGACTTGAGTTTCCAAATCTTTATCTGATTTGGATGCTGAGCTGCTTGGTGCAGCTTTTTTTGCTGAAGATGGGCGAGAAGGTGTTGATCCTGGTTTAGAAGCTGGACTGGATTTAGCAGCACCTGCAAGATACGATAAATAAATAACAATAAAGATTTATCTCCATAATAAATGCATTCCTATTAATCTGGTACCAAAACAAAAGTATTTGTTTTACAGACAGCCATTCTCTCTCTTACTTCAAGGTGACAGCAGAGGAAGTTCCCGTGCTGCTACTCCTTGGGAAAGGAAAAACCACATTTTCTAGCAGTTTTACTTTGAGTTTGCTACTGAGAGTGAAGTAACTCTCAAACGAAAATAAACATCCAACTAAGAATATAAAGTTCCCTTAGCTCTCAGCAGCTTCCAGCTTTAAAAAATAGGCCGTTAACACACCATTCCCCCAGCTCAATATTTAGTGTACATATCTATCTTCAATTTCCCTGGAGAAAGACAGATTTGAAATAAACTCAGCTAAACTGCCTCTGTATTTCCCTCATTTTCAAATGTAAACCATCCCTGAGACAAGGGCACTGAAATTCAGACAGAGCATGCAGAATTAAATCCATCGGTGAACTCACAGTTGCCATAGTGACCAAGAGATGAGTTTTGATCTGCTTAGGTTTTCCCATCTTTAATTACTTGTACTGCAAACCTGCCAGAATACAGAGCAACATCTTCACCAGCAAAACTGGCAAGTAACAAGTGCGTACAGGTACTCTTTTTCACAACGCCTGTGGCACACAAACGCCCAAGCAGAGGAACGTTTGTGTGACAGGGTTTGCAGTGCCTTCACACGAACCCCACAGCCAGCTCCTCACACCTGGCTCTGCCTCTCCATCTTTCCTCTCCTTGTCGCCGGCGGTTCGATTTGGTCCCTCAGCCCCGGTACACGAGTGCCCGGCTCACGGCCCCCCACCTCGCCTCGGCTCCCACAAGCACTGTACTCCGACTCCCAGCCTCTTCCTTATTCCCTCTGACTAGGAATAAATTTCAGATGCAGTAGACATACATCTGGTACAAAAATTGCTGGGGTTAAGAAGATGGAACAGAAATGCAGCCCCTTCTCTCCTATTTTATTTGATTTATTAAATCAGGCATGTGAATCAGAAGGCCTGCTCTGTAGCACCCACATTTATCACTGTTTCTTTCAACAAGAAAAATACAGTTCTCCAGGCATGCTGATGGGCTCCATGGCCATCCTCCACCATCAAATGCTCTTGGCTCTGACGCCTGGGCCACACAGGGTGCGGGAAAAAGCCCAAATCCAGCAAGCACCCAGCTCCCAGCTGAGCTCTGAGCTGGCAGTTCACCAATTCCAGAGGGATTTGCCCCAGCTTTCTCAGCGCTACCTTCCACCTCACCGGCTGCTCCTCCCATACGATTACTCGATTTATAGCACACTACGAATTGTTCTAAGTTGTCATTTCCACAATGTAGCCCCAGTGTAAGACAACACTTTTAATAAAGCAATTCAGTGTAAAACCAATGTTTTACAAAGGTATTCCCAGGAAGAAATCACAAGGCGGCAGGGAAAGGCAGGAGGGGGAGAGAGGCAACTTGGGGGGCTGTCCGTATGACCAAACCATGGAGCTCACACGGTCTCACTGACCTGGAGCTGTGAACAAGGGTCCCTTGGAGGAGCTGAAAAGTGATGGCAAAGGAGAGCGGCAATGGGTCATTTAATCAAGCTTGCTTAAGCTTTCCTGATTTAGTCACAGGCCTCTCTCTGTAACAAGCATCTCCCCCCGCCTCTAAGGATAACTCCGTATTATCTAGGTCATCTGATGGCAACAGAACACAAATAAACAACTTGATAATTCAGTTAGTACGTGTAAACATTTCTGTGCAAGATGCTCATCCTCCTTTTCTATGCTCTTTAATACGACAGATAAGAAAAAAAATATTATATGTTTTGGGGTTTTTTTTTTAGAAACTGGTGACTCCAATATCTTCCATGTCTAATTGCATACACAAACTCACCTCTAGCAGATTTCAGATACAGTACAAAGACTTCCTAAAGTTGGGAAAATTCAATGTTGTGCAGGTGCCTGAAATTCAACTTCTTTTCACATCATACTTAGATCAGCAAAGAATAAATCATTTGTGGAAAAACATTAAAAATGCCAAGATCTTTTGCTGCTATTTCTTTCTTCAGGATATTTCATAAACTTTAGCACCCTGCCTTCAATACTTTCCAGGTTCAGTCCATATTTTGGCTAACTAAAAAATCAGCTGCTTCAGAGTAGGATTGTTAAGATGCTCTCAAAGCCAGAAAAAACATTTTCATTTGGATTAGCAGATAAATGGAAGAAAACTAGTGTCAAAATACGCAAGATAAACACACATATGAAATAATCACTTGGCCTATAGCATTCTAGTCGGTCTGAAGTCATTTAATGAGTACTTGTATCACATGCAACTGCAACAGCTACCTATACAACATTTATAATATATATGTATCTAACCCAAGGTATCAACATTTATTTCTTATTGTATTGTACACCTACAAGATGCAGTTCAGGATATCAACTGAAAATTAAATGCTATAAAACAAGCTATGAACCTTCAGATGTGAAACCTTGGCCGGTCGATGCAGCTTCCCCCTCTACCAAGGACCCTTCCTCTCCTGGAAGGCAGCACCGGACCCTCCCTAGGCAGCAAGGGCCGGCACAGGAGAAGCCGTTCAGCTTTTCTAGGGCAGCATCCCCCAGCCTCTCAGCTCTTCACCACTTCTCCTGGGGGTCACGGCGCAAGACCTAAGCAAGGCACGTTTGTGCACCCACGGCACATTGCTCCCTTTCATGCTCAACAGCCCTACGAAGCAAGCTAGTTCTTTGTAGATCGGGGTACTGATCACAGAAAGCCAAATCATTACGTACACATCCCTTTGTAACCTGCAGAGAGAGCTAAGGACAGAGCAGGCACAAACCTTTAATCCCCAGGTATTCTCTCTAATTTGCAGCTGAGGGCCCTCCCAGAGCGTGCTGAGCAAGCACACAGCACCACTGCCTGCGGACAGAGAGGGCTGGATAGCACCAATACACCACGTTATATTCTGCCCTCCTTTGAAAACAACAAAGCCTTTTGAATTTCTACAGCAAAGTGTTACTAAGCTTTATAAAGTCCAGACAAATCAAAAGAAATCGACTTTTGCTCCGTTGCTCAGGATCAGCTCTTAAATGAACACAACATTCCAATTTCAGTAACACAGATAAAAACCAGCCAACTAACCTGAGCATTTCAGACCACATCAGCGACAGCTGGATAGAACTTAATTGCAACAAAGAATGCCTAGGGATTGCTAATTTAAAATTTCCTGGAGGAAAAAAAAAAGCAAGCTCTACTGCACATTTATTCTGAAACATCAGTTTTAGCATCAGCTCAGAGGTAAGCCTCCCATTCTAACAGAAGCTTAATTTCATAAAAGAATTAAAGGATGCTGGTTGGCAGAGTAGTGCAAAGTACTTGAGACAGACAGATATCTAAACAGAGATGAAAGATCTTGGTAGAGCTTAATGACTTTGCTACTGAGCACTACAATGGCTTTGCAGTCAATTAGTGCAATTGTGGAATAACTCCTAATGCATTGCTCAGAGGGGCTATATAATCCAAGCAGTTTAAATTCTGTCCAACGCCGTATCTTCTATGAAAATATTTATATATAACCCATTTACATATTCTGAGAAAGCACAAAATTTTATACAAGTATTTTATAGAAAAAATAAAAATCTGATAACCAGCTCTTGTCACTGACCACTGAGAGAACTGTGTTGTAATCGGCACCACAGATGTTACCCATTACCAATTCCTTTCCAAGCTTACTGTGGATGTTCAAAAAGAAGTGCAGAGCCCTGCCCCTGGAGACGAGCAGCCCCATGCCCCAGGACATGCTGGCAGCCAACAGTCTGGAAAGCGGTGGGGCAGAAAAGGACCTGGGGGTCTTGGTGGACACCAAGTTAAGCATGAGCCAACAACGTAGCCTTGCAGCAAGGCAGGCTAACAGCCTCCTGGGCTGCATTGGGAAGAGCATTGCCAGCAGGCTGAGGGAGGTGATTCTCCCCCTCTACTCAGCACTGATAAGGCACATCTGGAGTGCTGGGTCCAGTTCAGGGCTCCCCAACACAAGAGAGATGTGGGCATACTGGAAAGGGTCCAATGAAGGGCCACCAAGATGACTAAGGGACTGGTGCACCTCACGTATGAGGAAGGGCTGAGAGAGCTGGGATGTTTCAGCCTGGAGAAGAGAAGCTTCTTGGGGGATCTTATCCATACCTGAAGGGAGAATACAAAGAAGATGGAGACAGGCTCTTTTCTGGGGTCTCCAGTCAAAGGACAAGGGGCAATGGGCACAAATTGAAATATAAGAAATTCCATTTAAACATAAGAAAAAACTTCTTCACTCTGAGGCTTATCAAATACTGGAACAAGCTGTCCAGAGAGGCTGGGGGATCTCCATCCTTGGAGATAACTCAAAACTCAACTGGATATGGTCCTGGGCAATGGGCTCTAGGTGACCCTGCTTTGAGCAGAGGGGTTGGACTGGATGATCTCAGAGGTGCCTTCCCACCTCCACTGTTCTGTGAGAACTTCTGTGACAGCATCCTCGGATTTTAGGTCAATGCAGGGTCCAACAAGAATTCTTTGTAAACAGTATCACAGCTGCTTCAATTAGCACCTGAATGACTTTTTGTACCTGCCCACATAACACCAGGAGAGATAGGAAAAATAAATTCAGTTGAAAGACAAATTATTTTGTTCTTGTACTGAAACGTTAGATGAACCAGCTCTGAAGTACATTACAGGTTTCTGTCTGTGGTGCTCCAAAAACAATTACTAGTCAGTCCATCATAATTAAATATATCCTCCACATTTTCAGCTTCACTATTCTTTTTGCTAAAGATAAAATCTTTACAAACCGATGTAGACTTCTGCAATTTAAAACAGTGGATGTTGGCACAACAAAGCTAGGCTGTGAATTCCAGCTCACTTTACATCACAGGCACAGTCTTGCAGACAAGGGACCTATTTAACATTTAGAGATAAATCTTCCTTGAAGCCATATGAGTAATTAGTATTCCGTTAAATATTTATGTAAAATTCCAAGAAAACACGTGCATGAATACACTGTGGATGTGCATGAGGATGGCATGGAGAGCAACGGAAGCCCTGGGCAAGCATGAGACTTGGCGAGCCCACACAACCATTGCTTCAGTGGAATTTGGGAATCACTCACAGTCTATCTTCAGTCAAATTAAAGGATTTCATAAAATGAATATTCCTGACTTGTGCCACAGAAGAAGAAACAAACCCAAAGAGGCCACAGAGCTAGCAACTTCTTCATAAGCTAAGAAAAACTCTCCACCCACTTAAAACAAATGAGTGAGAACAGTAGATGAATTAATATTCACACACACTTAATTGTCACAGCTACACTGGGATGCAAGAAACTGCTCAATTTAGGGATGCTTAATAGCGTTAAGTGATGACAAATGATGCTTAATGGGAATGAAATGACCTCAGACAAAATCGGACTCTACTTTCAGCATCCCAACATGCTGTGGTGCAGCTGCCTAATTATTTTGTGGTACCAACTTCCCCTGGGTGGCAGGACCCCTCTGTCCCCTCAGCTCTCCACACCTCCGCTGCCGCTGGCTACAGCACAGTCTGATGAGCCCTACATTGATCATCGCTGCGGCAAAGAGAAGTGTGTACAAACACTTGAAACTGAAGCACCTTTTAAAAATTTCAACAGAGCAATCCAAGCAAGAACATACAATGGAGTCTACCTGTCAGATGAAAGAGTTTTGTTGATGGCCTGACTCCCTCAGTTCGTCTTTAATAGGAGGTGATTTGATAGATGGGAACTAACCACAGCCTTTTCCCCATCGTAAATGAAGACTTTTCGTTAGGTTTAAAATAACCAACAATTTAATGGCAACTATTAATTGTTCTCAACTGAAACCCCTATTTTCTCTAGAAACATCTTCGAGCATGCAAGCATTCATCTTCCATGGATGAAACCATTCCACACAGGCTCAACAGAAGAATATACATTAACATTTGAAATGCTCTTAAAAACCTTTTTCTAAATGTTTCTGCATTTTCTAAAATTCAACTATCTGCTTAGCTATAAGGAGAGAGCAGTCTCAAAAGGCAAATCTGAAAGAAAATATGCGAAGCAATGCATGTTGAAATATGAAAGATCATGCAAAAATTTGAGCAACACAGACATGCAAACCACACCCATAGTACACTGAAAATTAAGACAGCAATTTTCACCACTGTTTTTCAAACACAATCTTCTTTCTAGAAAAAAGGTCCTGGCTCCTGCACTGCAAGCAGCATTGCTTCACGGTCTGAATTCTCAGGCTCAGTGGGTTTAAAAATTAAACTCTCCCCATGCTGGCAAGAGGAGGTGTGTCTGTACTAAGGCTGAGCCACTTTCCTCTCTTCCTCCCAGGCCAGCACTGTCACTGCACACGCTGTTCCCGTCGGCTAGTACAATTCCTTGGCCTCGTATGAACTAGGCACAAAAGCATTTTCAATTTGTCGCCCCGCGGCTCTTCCCATCTCCAGCTCTGCCACGTTGCCCTGGAGCACCGCACCACCGTGAGCTCACGTTCCCATTGCCAATACCAACTGCCTGCCACCTGGGGAAAGAGGTAGCATGTTTTGGTGGAAAGCAAAGGAAAAAAAAAGCATTAGGAGCTCCCCAGTCTCCCAGGAGTCCTAATCGTATCATGAGCTGCTAAAATAAAGACTAGTTTCGTTGCATATTTTTATCCCTCAAAATTAATTTACAGCACATCTGCCACAGTAGGATATACCGTTTCCCTAAAGAAAATCAGTATTTTTCTTGTGCAATTGGTTTTTCGATGGCACATGATGTATAAAGCATTCGTGCACAAACAGTTCATTCTGCCCTGGTTATTTTCGCTGTCATAGCGTGAGTATTTTTAGCGCTCATGTGATCCTCCAGTATTTTCCAGCTCTGCTTTAGTCAGCCTGCTCTCACTGAATATTTCAAACTAAAAAATCTAACAGCCTTCAGATCCAAGAACCTATCGCGTTATTAGTTTACAGGTAAGTAATTAATTTTATTAAGCTGTCTTTTACCTGTGTATTTTTGACACCCCACACCCATACACAAAGCAGCGCTCCATGGAGATTTGCTCTGACATACAGGAATACTTACATAAGGCACTAAGCTGAAATCCTGACAACCTGATCACCATTTTCAATTTGATCAGATGAAGCCTTTTCTGCTCTTTTCCACAGGGAGCATTAGAACTGGCACAAACAACAGTGCCCTAATATTTTAATCCCTTACCACAATTTTGATGCTACATCTGTAGGCTGTTTACCACTGCATTAGAGAAGAGCGGAGGCTGTGGGAGATCGAAAGGCGGCTCAGGGCTGGCAGATGGCCTTATATCTAAAAGCAGCTGTGGTGCTGTTGGCAGAGAGCCTGCAGCGGTGGTCTGTGCTGCTGGCTCCACTCCTCGAAGGATGCAAACACACTCGTTCCCCTAACAGGGAGCTGCATTTACCTGGCAAATCCTTGCTGCTCCTTCTCTTTCTAGAAGCAGCCTTTTACACGTGTTACCAAAGCCATCCACCCACCATACCGCCATCAGCTCGGCAAATCGGCTCTGTCTCTCAAGGAAAGGACGAGGCGACACGAGGGTGGCACGGCAGATTAGTTGCAGGGACCTATTTACGCTTCCATTTCTGAGCTGCATTATCCTTGACCTGTGCTGACTCCTCAGTCGATCGCCTTTGGAAGGGGTAAGGCCATGGCTGCTGGCCTGCTCCCTGATTAACACAAAAACCGCTGCATTTTCAGATTTCTTCAGTTTTGGGTTGTTTTAAAGGCATTTTTAAAAATTAAATAAAGACCACACTCCGCATTTGTGGAGATATAGGTACATACCTATGTACAGGTACGGAAAGCAGCTACCTGATACTATGGGTCTTGTCAAGGTTTAGTGTCAGATTAAAATACCAAAAATAATTCTAACTCATGCCAGTTAACTTTTTGGGTAAGCTTTCAGAGCAGTCCTTAGGGATTTGACCACTTTCTTGTTAACTGAAAGACATATCTTAGTCTACCTCGGAAAACACAGTGTTAGAACAGAGTGTTATAAAGCAGTTATGAATAATTAAAGAGATCAGCACCTCCTAAATCACTCAAAACCAAAACTCCGGCAAAGGGCACTAGAAGAGTTATTCCGTAGAACAACAGAAATTACCTGAAACACATATGAAATTACTAGTAGCTAAATAAATTATTCCTTTAGAAATTTATATATTTGATCAATTTTGAATAGGCATATTTAAAAGGCTGTCAAAACAAAAAATATAGTATGAATGAATACCCATATGTCTGCTTGCTCCTGACACTAAACAATAGATGCATACATTTAGGTATGTCCACTGTACACTGTTTAAAAACTTTTGGATTATGTTGAAAGATCTTCTGGGTTCTTTATTTTCTCTCACTACTGCCTCTTTTTGTTTCGTTAATGAACTGAAACAAGGCAGTACTAAGATTTCAAAACTTCAGTGTTAACATAGCACAAATCACTCAAATCAAAAATGATTTAAAAGAAGAAAATGTACAAAAAAGAGGCAAGCTACTGTGGCAAACTGCTACAGATGCTGGCAAATGCTTGCTGCATTGATGTAAGAGGTTATTGCATCAAGCAGTCCACAATGTTCACTGCTCCCACAACAAAGCCAGTGGAAGTACCGCCATGCCCAAAACCTCAGCCATTTCACCAGACCCAGGAAAGTAGAAAAACAAAATAATCAACATCAAAGCCATAGATAGCAGTTTAAACTATGCCACCTGATGTTGTCCTTACTCATGGGCATGTATTCCCTCTTTAAGCCTGCATCATCAAGGAAGATGAAGCTCCACATGGGGTTGGGAATTCTTAACCTGCTGTAGGAGAACTCATGAGACCTTCTCTTTTTTGCCCTTTTTGTATAAATGGCTAAACCTGTTTTGCTCACATGGGCATATTATGGGTCCTATAATAACTGTAATGAATACTCCTTCATGTCCAGCTAAGCATGCATATGCACAAGACAATGGTACAGAAGAACATCTTTGATGGCAATTTCCCAGCTACCCAGGACTTGCTTCCACATCACCCCAATTTAATCCCAAACAACAGGAGACAACGCACACACAAACTCGCAGACGCATACGGCACTCCTCCCAGAGCATCTTGTATTGACAGACACCCAGTAAGGGCTCCCATCCTTTCAAGCAACCAGGCTACATGACGTGGTGAGGCAAGGCACAAAGGCACAACACATCAGTGAAATGAAGACGTGCTCAGCCAGAAATTGAGTAAACCTATGAATGACTGGCACCTAACTGAAATAGTCCTGCTCTAAAATGCAAGCAGCAATAAAAGCTAGAACTCTCATTTCACCTAGCATCATGTAATGTCTATACCCTGCCTCCTCAGCTCAACGGATAATAAACTAGCATCCTGCCTGTCATACTGCTGGACAACACCTAAGTTAATAATGAAGGAAGCTTTCCATGAAAAAGCTAACTTTCACAGCCACAGGATCTTACCAAAACTCATCACACTACCTCATTTGTCCTATTCCATTCAAGGGCTGGGAAGGCATAGGACATGCTTTTCATACAATCAGCAACACGACGCGAAATCACTGCATTATCTTCCATATCAGCTGGCTGGTTCTACTCCGGTGGCTATTCTATTTTTCTAGGATTGCGACCTCCACAGCTTTAATTTGGATGACACATTTGTGACTTTGGTAAAAACAGACCATCTGCAAGAAGAATTAACAAGCATGGTAAAGTCTGTATTTAGTAGAAGTATCTTTTCCAATTTCTCCATTGGACAACATTGCGACATTAGCACTTGGTTTTGTTTTGGTGGTGGTTTTTGTTTGGTTTTGCTTTGGGTTTTTTTGGTGGTTTTTTTGTTGTTTTTTTTTTTTCCTCCAAAGGGAGTGCAAGATATCACATGGGAAATTACAGCATACCAGGCCCTGAAATTCAAAAGTTCAGACACAAGATGGTGCAAAACAAAGATGTAAACAAACTTTAGAAGCCCAGAGCAGCACTGGCCTGCTACTAGGTGCTCAATTTCCTGGAAGCACTAATGAGCTGAAGGCAGCTGGCCAAGTATGTCCCACTTTGACGTCAGAAATGATCAGAGCAGAATGCTGAAATCCGGGTATGATTCCAGAGCATAAGCCAGCCTAAAACTGAGGGTGCCTCATACCTGCTCCTTCCCTTTGCCAGTACTGGTGTGTATCTGAGTCCACGAGAAGACAGGTCACAGATTTAAGCCAACTGAAAATCAATCCTTATTTGAGGAATGGGTTAGCATGAATAAGGTAAACCCACAACAAACCAATAAAGGAATTAATTGTGTGTGTATGTGTGTTTCTGTATGCACAAACTTATATGCATACAGGCAATCAACCCCAGTAACACTTGTTTAGTGATTTTTTATTATTTTTTTTTTAAATGTTAGCTGCTTTCCTGTTCACTTAACTCTCAGTTATCAAAAAGTGGCATCTGCTTAGTGACCAGTCATGCCCATACTACATAAACACCAAAGATCAGGTCTAGTCCTTTGGCCTGTTCCAGAAACACTGTCATGGTTTAACCCCAGCCAGCAGCTCAGCCCCCCACAGCTGCTCGCTCACTGTCCTCTGGCGGGATGGGGGAGAGAATCAGAAGGGCAAAAGTGAGAGAATTCATGGGTTGAGATAAAGACAGTTTAAGAGGCAAAGCAAAATCCACAAACGCAAGCAAAGCAAAACAAGGAATTAATTCACGACTCCCCATGGGCAGGCAGGTGTTCAGCCATCTCCAGGAAAGCAGGGCTCCATCATGTATAATGGTGACTTAGGAAAACAAGCACTGTAATTCTAAATATCTCTCCTTATCTCTTCCTTCCCCTGGATTTATTGCTGAGCATGACATCATATGGTATGGAATATCCCTTGGATCAGCTGGGGTCAGCTGTCCCGGCTGTGTCCCCTCCCAACTCCTTGTGCCCCCCCCAGCCCCCTCACTGGCAGAGTGGTGTGAGAAATAAAAAAGGCCTTGGTGCTGTGTAAGCACTGATCAGCAATAACCAAAACACCCACGTCTTATCAACACTGTTTTGGTCACAAATCCAAACCATAGCCCCATACAATCTCCTATGAAGAAAGTTAACTCTATCCTAGCAAAACCCAGTATAAACAAACAAACAAAAAGTTAGAAGACCAAGGTATCTTTGAGAAAGAGCAATAGTTGTATGTTGTTCACTTAAGAGGACTAGCGTATCTGAACAATAAGCACATATAAAACCAGAAATATATTCATTTTTTCCTTTGGTCAGCCCTTAAGATTTGGAAGCATTTCTCTCACCATAAAAAAAAAAAAAAAAAGAGCCTGTGCTAGCAATTTCCTATAACGGTGCAGGCGTAAGAGAGGAACACACTCCATTTAATGTTCTTGAATACGCTTACACATACCCCATTCAGTAACAAGGTTAAGTGCCTTTGTCTCCACCATCAGACATCACTGGAATCCACATCGTTTATGTCAAGGGTTCAGTGGAGAAGACCCTACGTGCTCAATAGGGCCGGGCCAAACTAGAGCGCACCACAAGCAGTTAATTTCTGCTGTCTCAGATGCTAAGCCTATGATAAGGTAAAAAGAATGGCCCACCCGCACAAGGAAATAATTTTTCACTAATATTTATGTAAAATGGATCACAGTTAATAATTGTCTTCAGAGACAGAAATGGAATAAAGATGCAAACTACCTGCAGTTGGAGAGTTTGCATGATGAGACTTTTTGGGCAGGTTGAAGATCTGTTCACCGGGATCTGGTGGGGGAAGAGCATCTTGGCCTTGTCGAGCTTCCACAGGGTCGTACTCCTTCCCATCATAGTTAGCATCAAAGAACTTCTTAAACCACTGAATGAAATCTAAGTTGTCTTGAAAGCGCCCTTTGACCAGTTTTTCCACGGGAATTACCTGAAAGGTAGAATAAAGGTTCCAATAATATATCACTGCCATTTCTAAATATAAAAATTGCATACACCCACTTACTTGGAAAAAATCTACTAACTATATGAGCATCTATTCATCTGCTATTGTTTCCTTCCTAAAAAAAAGGGAATTATGGTGGATTTGTAAGTGCTCTTAATAAGAAATAAAAACAAAATAAAACAAAGACCCAGCCTTTGAAGCGGTTATACAGTGCATGTATGTAAGCCTTTGTAACTGCTCCTCCACAGCGTTACTCCGTTCTTATTGTGGTGACAGCCACGATGAACGAAGCTGTTCTGGGAGTAACACTATATTCAGCTAACTAGGGATTTCTGGTTTTAATGGACATGCTACAGTTGGGCGTACTAAAAATGAACAACTCTTCAAAAGGTCCAGACGGGAGTTTCTTGCTCTCTGTCCTACTGTTTGAACTACAAAAACCCAGCAGCTTTTCCAAGACACACTGAAGTTCAAACCAACCTACATTTTGGTAGTACATGTTCATCATATGAATTAAACCTTGAGGTTTTAACCTTGTAATTTTTTTGCATTCTATATATAGCTATACACAGAACAGTTTGTGGACATGCAGAAGTTCACTAAAATGCCTATAAAGTTTTAGTAAAACAAAAGAAAGGCTATGAGGATGTCTCCATATCCTGCAAATTTTTCACAGAAACGAAACCTCCAAAAGGTGTCTGGGGCCAGTATTACAGCACTGAAGATTCCCAGACGCTGTGGGCAGACAAGGACAACAACTGCAGTAGGAGGGTTGCCATGCCTTGCTTAATTCATGCAGCTTATTAAAGAGCCAAGGTAGATGGATCTTAATGTCTCCTGAAAGCATTCAATTTTCAGCTGGAAAAAGGGTACCGAAAACCATTGCCATTTTCATTTCTTCTTCAGGGTTAAGCCAATTGTATAGCATTTTATAAGTCTATGATAGTCCTACAAGGATTAACGTAGCATTTTGCATGTCCTTCCAGGTTGTTCTATTTGTAAGTTAATTCTACGTTGAGAAGATACAGTAAGTTTTCTCCCTACAGAAAAATTGACATTAACTTTATTAGGCTTTCCAATGGTTCACTAGCAAATCACACTGTAAACAGAAGCATCCACCGCATTTCAGGAAACGAGGGTTTTCCAGTACTTTATAAAAGTCTTATGGGACTCTCTATTAAGTCTCCGTTTAAATTTCAGAATAAGGCAACACTAAAAGCCAGAGCAGAACCTTAAAAGGGTATACAGGTAGTGCATCTGTGTAAAACTAAAAGTATGACAACATAACCTTCATTAATCATTTTTATTAACACAGTAATTTATATTGGCGAGTGCATCAAACTCTCACATTCAAGCATAAACCAATACCTTATGGTTGAACAAGCCACTTTCTAAGAGACTTTCATTCTTAACTTTACAAAATCACATGTGCTGTCCAACCTATTGAATTCCTGGGTAAATTATTGCAGCTCTTGAATAATTTAAATTCCTTAAACCCCATTTTGGACAGGAAACATGGAATACTTATAAGAACAGCATATTTCCAAGTAATTTTGTTGAAATTCAGGTCACCAGTAATTTCATTGTATCTAAAATTAAGGTTCACTGATGGTAAGGAATTTCCAACACATGGTATTTTATCAAAAGGGTGTCTGATATTAAGATATAATGAGTTAGGCTGCACAATTCCTCAGTGGACACATGGACTCAATTTTCAGTTTGTACCTAAATGGAGCATGCCAAATCTCTTCTCTCATGCCTAAATACCGTTTTCAGATGATGAAAAGTCAAGAAGAACATCTTCACATATAACTTGCAACTGCATTTCTTTGTCCAAAAGTTGAAAAAGTGGACTCTAAGTATTTTGAAGTTTGTTTCCCCTATTTATTGATTTTACCCAGTTTATACAACTTTTGAAACACGTAGCAATTGAAATACAGAAATATAAAAAATATACAAATACACAATGCCTACCTTGTCCACATTCATTCTTTTAAATGATGCTTGCAGAAGTTTGAAGTTGTGAATGTATTCATGCTCCAGCTTTGCTTGAAACTTTACTTTCTTCAAGCTAATGCACCCTGGGAACAACATGTCCATGAACTGGCAGTAAGCGGCTCCTATAACAAGAGAATGCCTTGACGTTAATCCAGATTCACCCAGCTAAGACCAAATGGCGTTTAATGTCATTAGCAGAAAGCATGAGCAGAAAGCAACCGTGCTGAATAAGTCCCTGCCGCAATTCAACTTAACGCTATGCACCCAAAATCTACTTGTCTAATGTACACTGAGCAGTGTGACATATTGATGTGGGTTTTTTTCCATTCAATCTGGATGCACGACGCACTGTTGTGTAGCATCTGAAGACCCACCATGACTAATGCAAAGTAAGTCTTTCTTCTATTTAAAATGGATGTTCTTGGACTCCCTATTCACAGTAGGACTGTCCATACAGTGAGAAGACCACAGTCAAAATGGAAGTCTCTTAATGAGCTCCCTCAATTCTCACAGCACCCTGAATTCAATCAAGCCACAATCATCCTTCTTCTGGCACTTGTAACTGAATACCAATCAAGTGAAGGTAATCATTTAAGATTATATCAAAGCACGATTTTAAAAAAAAAATAATTTTAAAGCTCCAGCTTGTTAAAACATACTAGCCAGTTCCCAGCCCCCTAAAACAAACATACTTACTGATTTTCAGCAGCTAAGAAAAACATTTAAATAAGCAGATTTTAGCATAGTCCACCACAGATTTCAGAAGCTGGGCTGCCAGCTTTAGTTCTCACTCAAAACAATAAGGTTTCCAAGTGCAGCTTTGAGGGCTATCTGACCTTACACAGTAGTAGGTAGGCATGTGTGTGTATAACTGATCCAGCACAGAGCGACAAGTATATGGAACAATTTCTAAACGCTGTACTAAATAGATAGCCTTTTCTTGTATGCAGGGAGCTTCCTCCTACAGCATCATCATCCTACTGTCAATTGCAAAGTAAGTCTTTACTGTTGACACACTCCAGTCTTTGGAAGTTAAGGATGAAAATGTTTGAGGAAATCAGAGGAAAACCAATTTCAGTTCTTCAGAAGAGACGTTTCTACAAAACGCTGTATAGTCAGCAAAGATTCAGTGAAGTCCACTTCTGGAGCAGAGGGCTGTCGAGCATGCACAGCCCCTGCGCTTGAGCATACAGGGTAGGGAAGTGATTACTCCTGACAAGTTCAAGTTCGCTTCCACAAAAATGACTCTTGTGCATTTAGTGCAGATCAGTTTTGACAAACAAGTGTCCAGATCTCATCTAACAGTTCAGCCTAGTACCAACAACTATTTTTATGAAAAAATAATTCTGCTGAGTGCTCATACAGAAACCAAATTAACAAAGTGGACACCTGGCTTGCCCAGTTTTACAGGAGAGGCAATGATAACTTTACGAGATTTTTCTCCATGGGTATGCATGTGTTTTGACAGGACCAACTTTATGCATGAGATTCTCATTCTCTGTATCCACTCAACCATCATATGAAGGGTTGCAGAGCTCATAACTTCCCAAGAAGAGAACGAGAGTTTAACAGTGGAGTCCAAAAATGTTTCCCAAAATACTGATGAGTTTGCTAAGGGACTTACCAAGATCAAACTTTAGTGCTCAAAACCACTGCCATTTAAAAAAAAAAATTCTCTTCATGTTGCCTAGCTTTATGGGGGAAAAAGGTTATTAAAAAAAAATCTGATTTTCCAAGGACACCTTGTGCTTAGCTGTTTGCAATGGTTTTGATATGATTAGGAATCAAAGTAAAATATTCCCTAAAGGAAAAGGAGCCTTCTGGCAAATTACAAACATCAGATGCCAAATTTGCATCTTCTTATAGAAAGCTATATAAACACAATTAGTTATTCAAAACTCATCCTTAGCAAGAGAACTGGTAAATACGTGGCAACAGGAAAGTGACATTACAATTAAAAGCATGGATATACAGATAATGCATGGCTTGATTACATTTATTACTATTTAATTTCATGCAAAAGGATTATTATGCAATCATTTCATGTTATAAATTGAATTTGTTCCTAACTCTGTCCTTTCATCCTCCCCATACCCCAATTATAAGCTTTACTCTGATATCTAAGTAATTGCCTGGAGGCCTTGAAAGTGCACTGCGCAACCTTTCATCTAGATCCTTTTAGAAAACTAGAAACCCAAAGTGTTCACATGAGACTTTTTCCTCCTGCTGGTAATGCAAATTCCTTCTGCACGCCTTTAGATAGAGTCTTACTAGGCTTAAGACTCCAGTTATGGTATTACCTTGTGTTTTCTTCCCATCATGCTGGCCGTTGTTTCTGTGCGTTTGCCAGCCAGGAGGTGGTCCTGGGTCTGCACAGCACTCGAGGGCAGAAAACGCTGGACTACATCCACATGCCAGCACGAACCTGGTCTCTGATACAACACCGAAGCCGGCTGCTGGGCTGTTTCCCTGACAGCAGGATTTTATTACATTGGCAAACACAATTTATTAAAATGCTCCTTCCTGAAGTAGAGGGGCAACATACAAACGTAGACTGAACTAAACACTGTGAGAGCTACAAAGAGAGCAAACTCTTCCTGACTCCCAAAAGGCAGAGACCTGCCTACCACAGCAACAGGAGAAAGTAAAAATATCATTACAGTCAACTGGGACTACCCAATTTTGGAGGTTATGTACATATTTAATATTATATAGGTATGTATTTATAATTTAGAATGTTACCCTGTAAAGTTTGTCGCATTGCATGTGAATGCTAAACATCAGCACAGCAGAACGGGGATGCTATTTTTTACACTGCCCATGGTTGAGGTTTCCTGGAGGCAGCAGAAAGAGTAGCCCTACTCAAGTGATGCAGGACTGCGATGCCTTTGCCTCACAGCCACAGCACATAGACATCTGGTCCTCTGCGTACAGGACAGCACTTTAGGCCTATTCAATTTACCGTACAACTGATGCTTCAATGCAGATGCATGGGAAAGGAATAATTTTAACAGAATATAAAGAAAATGGCAGTAGAGATAATGACATTATGGCTTGTGACATACCTTTTCCATAATTTACATGAATAAAACATTTTTTTTATGTCACTAAATTTTATTCAAGATTAAAAAACTTCCCTACATTTTCTGCAAAGAAACTCATGAATTAAAAAAGACCAAAAACCAAAACCACGAAACGCCCAAAACCTCAATAAATCTATACAAAGGAGTTTAAAACATACTACCTGTCCAGAATGGTGCTCTCAATAAATCCATCTCTATGACCAAAAATGTTACATATGCATAAACATGCACATACACACAGACAAACAGAAATAATTTGAAATCTACTGAAATGAAAAATGAAAACTACAGCTGGTAGCACTGCAGAAGAGGGATCAATGTTAAAAACTTCTTATCCCGTCTTAGCTAACAAGCAATTTTGAATCACTGGCTGAAAGTTCTTTTGTGTTTTCATCTAGTCTATTGATGCAGCCATTAGTTACAGAAGATATTCACTGGCCAGACTCCAAAACCAACCTGCAAACACGGCTGTGCTGATTACACCCTCAGCAGCCGCTACTTTGGACCCGATGCGGGAGCAGAAAGAGTCCGGCAGCATCACGGAGTTTGCAGGTGTCTGAGGGGCTTCCCACACCCGGCTCAGGGCAGAGCAGGCAGCAAACGCCAGAGGAGGGGAAGGGATGCTGGGGCAGAATTAAGATACCAAAGAATAAACTGAGAATTAAAAAGGTGGTTATTTAAAGCTATTACAATTGAAGAGTTTTGCCACTTGCAATGGTAAAGCTGAAAATTTCTACCAAATCTGTAAAATCAGAATATTTTTGCAGAATTTTCAGAGTTGTAGATAATCTTTCACTAGTCCCCCTCACAGTAAACAATGCTGAACTCATTCTAGCGTTTGTCCTGTACTTTTCTTTCCCTGCTTCTACATTTCCTTCCCAGACTGCCCATACTGACATAGTTTACTCTGAAGCATATGCACTCTGCATCATTACAGATTTTCAGTTTTTCTCCTTTCTCCTCTTCCATCTGGAGGCTCATGAATCCACAAATGCAAACAAGTATTTTCTGGATAATCAAAAGTACTCCTGCTTCTGACTATTTAAAGCACAAGGAAATTAAAGGAGTAACAAGGAAGACAAGAGAATCCTGTTTGCTACAAGTTTTTACTGCTCAGTAAACCTCCTAGATTTCAGCGGGAGAGCAAGATTACATCCTTGGGTTTTTTGCATTTATGTTCATATATTTATCAGGAAAAGGAAAATATTATTTGCAAATTAACTTCTTTAAATATACTACATTTAGTACTTAGCATACTAGTAAAGTATTGAGTAGAAATACTATAATATAAGCTCAGGTATTGCCAAGTTAATATTTGTCCCCTAAAGGAGAAGTCAGGTCAATCCTTCACATCAAATGTCAGTCCCTTGCCGCTCATCCCTGTGTCCCTGAAATGTGTGGGAGCAAGATCCCAGAAAGTGACATAAAACCACAGCAGCCAACATGGGAACACAAAGGGTCCATGAAAAGACAGGGCCTGTCTGTGTGGGGGCTGCTTTATTTTAATTCTGATGTCCAAATCACAGCAAAAGGGGCTAAGTGCTACACTAGAAATTTGTGATGAATGCTTAGTAAGAATTTTGTTCTAAAATGGCATGAGATTCAAGTTTAAACCTTTTAACCAGGCCTCAGTGTGATTTTCACATACTCGATCTTTGAAAAATCCCATTTGGGAAAAAGGCTGACTGTATCTTTTTCTGGAATTAGAATTTTTTGTTTGTTTGTCTGCTTTAGGGAAATATTTTTCAGATAATCTAAAAACATATATTTGGTCACATTAGATACAAATTCCTTTAAATTATTCATTCCCTCTAAAGCTGCAACAACCTGACCGCACATTTGGAAAATACAGGATGATTTGTGGACGTATTAGTCATCAGCACTTCAGTTCAGTAGAGCAATGGTTGCTAACACTGATGGGAAACTGCGCACACCCCCACCATTTCTGTTGCTGGGACGACAACAACAACAACAAAAAAAGGCAGTAAGTTGCAAGGAGCATGCGTGACCTAATAGCTTTGATAAGAAAGGGGAAAAAACCACAGATGCCAGCAATCATTGTTACAGGAGAGCAGCACTTGGGGCTTGCCTTTTACCTCAGGCTTCCTAGAACTGCTTCCTTGGGAGTGATGTTAAGGTAGGTACACAGTGGTAGGTTTTTCACTTAGATATCAGAGCATAGATTTTCATTTAGATTTCAAATACAGGTGTTCTGTTATGCCACTCAAGGTTGTTTTTTTTTAAAAAAAAAAAAACTGGGCATGTCTGCAAGCATAAAGTTGTGTTACATATAGCCACATGTTTAAGAAACAGCACAATTCATGTTGAGCACTCCATTGGAGACCACGGTCTTCAAATTCCTATTTCCATTTCCAGCAGCACCTATATGACCTAGGATATCGGTCAACACAATTCTGTCTCCAACTAAAAAAAAAAGTAAGAAGTTTCAGTCTGTTTCCCAGTGAACGTTCAAGCCCACATCACTTCACCACCTCCTTAGTTGTAGAGAAGCAAGTATTTATGGGGCTGTGCATCAATGGAGCTGCTCTGGCCTGAGTTTCACCCTTCCCTGCAACAGTCTTAGGAAGGCACTTAAAAACAAAAAAAATTGATGCCGATAAGAGTGCAGACCTGCACTCCTGCACATGGTTGCATGAGCACAGCTGTCCCAGCAAGGGCAGAGTAAGTGCCTGCAGACAGACGGGAGCTTCTGAGAGCAACACTGCTGCCGCGGAGAACAGCCTGCAAGAGCCATGGACCTCCTACCAACCTTACCAACGGTCATTGAGATACATGCGTCTAAATGACATCTGCTTCAGAAAGTCCTGTTCCACACAGGTGGGGCATTTGTATGACATAATCCAGAATATCCACTGATCGTTTAAATAATGCACGTGGGAGGGAGGTTTCCCTTCTGTTAACTTGTATTCTCTTTTTCTTAAATATGTAAATCCTTAAGCTGCTCATAAATTATGCACAGCAGAGTCTGATATTTAATTTTTAGTAATAATTTATTTTGGAATGCATTAATTTTTAAACTGGAAGATCAGAACAATTTCGGAAAACACAGTTCCCATTTAACTTAAAATAGCTGTGCAGCTCATGATGCCTAAAAAAAAGTAGCACGCAAAATCTAATAAGCTCTTTCAAAAGGAGGGAGGATCAAGCAACTGACTGCAAGTGAGTGCTATAAGTACTTAAATAATAATTTTAAAAAGTAAAAACCTTTTTAAGTTCTATTCCTCCTGAATTCTTAATGAATGACATTTAAAAAAAAAATTATTGGCTGAAAAATCTCATGATACTGCTTTGCAAGCTTCCTCAGAAAGTTTTGGAAATGATCTTAAATGCAATCATTAACATCCATTGTATCCCTCTAATCCTAAACATCATATGGAAGACATTAAAGAGTCATTGACACTAAGCATCCTCTGTGTTGCACGACCTCAGGACCACATGCCAGTTCCTTGAAACATGGCTTGGTTACAGAGTGCAAATGGGATCAAGCCATGTTTTAATCATGTTTCCAAGTTGCTCTAGAGACTCAGCCTTTGCAAGGCTGCAAACTGGAGAAAAAAAAACCAAAAACCAAAACCACCGATATTTAAACATGCTTCAGCTTCGCAGGCACTAACATATCAGGTCGTACAGAAATCGTGCTGGCGCCAAATGCTCCAACAGGGTCCTATAATGCAGATTTTAGTCATACACATGTAGGAAGTTACGGGATAACATAGACGCTGAGCAAAACACACCTCTGAGAAATGAAAAAACAAATCCTATGCAGCTAAGCCACAGAATACACGCCATTCGCATGTACATATGTACATAAATGATGTGCAGGAGAATGAGCCCTTCTCACCATCTCTGTCTTGCCAGTACCCTTCTTCTCGAGTCACCTCGGCCCTGCTCGGAAAGATCTTTGCTGTGTGCGGGAGAGCAGATCCCGCTCTCACGGGGTGCTGCCTGAGGCTGGCTGGGGCCGGAGACATGACGGCCACCTCGCGAACACACACTGCCAGGCCCAGGGGCTGGCGAGCAGCCCCACGGCACAGAGCCCCAGCGCCCAGGTCCCTGGAGGGAGAACACCTCAGACACCCTCCACAAGCCAGGAACAACCCTCCTCCCTGCCCAGCACCAGTCGTGAGGGACAACAGCCCGCAGAGGCTGTCGTGGAGCTCTCCCCCAAATCCCGAGCCGGAGAGGCAACACCAAGTCAAACAAAGAACGACATCTGCCCTGTCGTCACACTGCTTGCCTTCCTCTGAGATCAGGGCGGCGAAGTACCAACAAAATGTGTGTATAAAGGGACTATATATTTTCACAGGAGGAACGCCAACTGAGATATGGTACTAGCTACAGCAGTCACCACATGAAAAATTCCCTGTGGCAACACCCAGGGCATCTGCAGAGAAAGCATCACAGTCAAATTTGAAAATGCCAAACCACATGCTCTCTTTATAATACGGTCATTTATTAAAAGCAAGGGGATAAAAAAAAAAAAACAAAAACACAAAACCAAACCACCCCACATTTAATCCTTGATCCTTGCATACAAATCCTGAAAGACAGAAGGTCTGTATGCACTGGAGGCCAGACAATTTGCAAGTTTATAATTCTACTGAGAATTTTCAAATGCAGGAGGGGGGAAAAAAGATTCTGTATCTTCCTAGCCTCAAAGGATCACACAAGTATAGCTAAGCCAGAAATTATACCTCACTTCAGGCTGCATTTTCCTTTCTATACACATTTACCCTTTCTAGCTTCCTTGCTCATAATTTAGATAGCTTGTATGCTTTGTGTTGTTTCTTTTTAATTCATATGCAAGCCCTCCCTCGTCTCCGGCCTGACTCTTATTTTGAATATACTCTCACGCAGCAGTCAAACACTCATGAAAAGCCCCGTAACACGTTCACTTGGTATTCCCTATAGATGAAAAACAGCCTTAGTAAAGAAAATTCAGTCATAAGCTGTTTAGTAAGAATGCGTTTTAGGAAGCCACTGTGTATTCATTACAAAAATAGCATGACTCCTAAGAAATAACTAGTGTCGCAATTCATTCGAAACTCCTATTCTCCAAGCCTATGGGTGTTGCACATGGGATCCTATTACATTAAATCCACTCAGTTGTTCTCTATTATTTTTCATTCATGTATCAAATTAAACGCTCTCAAGTCTAATGCCCATCTAAAGACAATGGACTACGCCTTCAGTTGAAACCATGGATTACAAATTTCAAATTCAGGTTAACAACCGTGCAGGAAGTCAAGCCTGGAGACCAAACACTGACAAAATGACACTCACCTAAAGTGCAGAGAATTGTATTGCTTTGAGATGCTCACGGAGATTTTCTCTCTTGAGTTGTCAAAACTAAACTACCAGAGGAGCTGCAGACTAAATTTAGACTCTCCAGGGCTGCATCCATCCATAACCTGGCCTTTTTGGCACATCACTGCTACAGCAGGCATTCAGAAAGCTCAGGGGACACTGCACTTTGCTCGGCCTACTTAGCAGAGACAAAAACACATCTAAGACTCCCAAAGAATACAAATACTTTATGACTAAGCCAGCCTCTTCCTTTGCTGCTCCTCATCCTAGCAGCTCTGTTCCTGTAACCGGCAATTGGGGAGTAGGCTGGTATTGCTACAGCACGTGTACTGTCAAAGCTACTTCTCCACAGCAATGGGAAAAACAAAGTCTGATTGCTTTTTTGGTCTTTATTACAGACACGTTAAGCTTTAGTTATGCTCTGAATAAAGCCTTTACTAGAAGGCAGAAATGTCACATTATTCCTTCTTGCTTAAGCTCAGAATGTCTAAAATTATTGCCAGGTTGGCTGCAAAACGCAGGCACTCGCAAGGTCTCACAGCCAGGTGCTGAACACAAGCATATGCCACATCTAGGCAGCTCCTACCTCCTAAAAGTTACGCTTTCAAGCTTTTCATTCAGCCTTAGCATCCCCCCTCTTCCCTCCCTTGCTTTTTCTGGCCTTGCATTTCTCTCTTTCTGACCTTTCCATTGCTCCTTATCAACGAAAATGAACAAGAACTGAATAGTCATATAACAGGGTGACAAATCTTAATGCTTTTTTTCTAAAAAAGAAGAAAACGTCCATACAATTTTACAGTAGGTTATAAAAATTCAGTTACAGTGGCTCTGCAGCTCCCCGTTAATGCTGTGAAATGCTTCATAGTCGTAAAGAGTTTCCCACATATTCCTTCTCTTTGAAGTCCTGGAGAAATGCTCATATTTTACGGAAACTAACGTTAAGCTGCATGAAAGCTGCCAATGCTTCAAGGAACATCAGCCAAAGGAATGCCAGAATGAATGAGTTAGATCGGCCTTTCTCAAACTACAGTCCATACCATGCTTGCTGGTGCTCTGCCTGGTATTGTCTGGGCATCTGTGCTACTGTTCCCCTAGTTTCCATCCTGTAAACTGCACTAGAAGTACACTAAATGAACTATATGCACATGAAATAAACTACTTGGAGTTTACATGGTAAACTATATTAAATACAGAAAGGTTCCCAAAGCTTCTTGGCCATCTATCTTCAATCCGTACATGCGCACGTCTTGCACGTGAGAAACGAACCATGCAGTCTCAAATGGAAAGTAGTCCGTTAGATTACTGTGTTCGAGTGTCTGCAATAATCTAGCAGAGTTTAGATCCATCGGTTCAGAGAGTAAAGTCCTCCAGACCAGAGGAAGGACTGCACTAGAATGCTTCTTCAGATAAAGAACTACGAAAGCCCCTTCTGGGACTGTCATGAACATTAACGTGAAAGTAAGAATGTGTAACTATCAAGCTCGACTATCAAACCAAATGGGGAAATTCCAATTTACAGCGCTGATCTGTTAAGATACGAAGGTACAAGTATCAGGTAACAACGGCAATTAATACAATCCAGGAAGTTTTAAAGGAAGAAAAGATTTAATTTTATACAGGATGGAGTAAGAGCTCTAAATGCGACAACCTTTTTTCAGTTTTTCCCTTGTGGTGCGTCCCAAAATCCTCACTGGAGGTCACAGAAAAAGTTGTATAAGCAGCTGTATAATGAAATGGGACAGTGGGTTTGTAACAATTTCCATGCTTTTCTCCTGCCTGCCCCATGCAGCTGAAGTATCTCAATCTGATCTTCTTAAATATATGTAACTTATTGTATTCTGCATAATCAAAATTTTCTTAGATCACCTCTCCCCTACTTTGGGAAAGGGTTTTGGGTTGGTTTGGGGTTTTTTTCTGGGTTGGTGGTTTTTTTTGGTAAGCCCACACACATTTAACTTGATGGAGAATTCACTTCAAAAGCTTCCTTTCAACTATTTATGAGCATATAAATAGCTATGCAGGAACAAGTCAGTAACTTGTCTAGTATGCTTCCTGTTTCAAACAATGGCAAATGTTGGGTATTTTGGGATGAGAATGTCCAGTTTCTTGTATCTTTCTATCTCCTTGTAAGTGTGTGTGTATATCTATATATCTATCAATATGCATACATATATATATATATAGCTACATCCATATTTAAACACACATGCACACACATCCCTGTGCGAGTATTTCCTTTATGTATAATTCACCAAAAGAAAATACTTAGGCTAACTTCTGGACATGTGAATATAACATCTCAATTTCAAGATTAATAACTGTTAAAAATGTTATTTCCCATGTTCTATGTCTTTAGTTATTTAGTTTATATCAGTTACTTACACGCACTTTAACCTGCACTTTTTCAACCTCAATTTTATAGTCATTGTGCAAGCCTGCAAGCTGCCTTCTGCAGCTGAGATTTGTTTTTCAAATTTTGAAGAGTACACTATGAGGCTATCATCCTCAAAGGATCTTCTGTACCTTTCAGGTAACATCTCCGAGACAGAAAATTTACCCAGAATGGTAGGAAAATTCAAATATATGAATATGAGACCCCATTTATGCACTTCAGCTGGACCAGTAAATAGCTGAAATGTGGTAATGTGGTTTCAGTTCTATGTACTTAGAGCATTGTCTTCATAAGTAAGATATTCCCAGCATGTCAGTTGTCTGGAAGTAGCGATCTAAGTTAGATCTCCTCCAACATAAACATCTTCAAAATTAAAAATCACAGTAGGAAATCAGAAAGAATCACTCCCCCGGGGCATCTGTATTCTCAGTGAAACATCAGCCTTTGTCTCTGTCATTTCTAGTCATCGTCTAGTTACAGACCCCGCTGTTTAACACGTATCTTGTAGTTGCCACTCTGATTAACCAAACTGCCCAAAGTATTCAAACAATTACCCTTTTTTTTCAGGGCTCATTACCAAATTTACTTCTAACAAGAGTTCAGTTACATTTAAAGAGAAACAGGCAGATTTTCTCGACAAACTAAAGCCCTCACAGCAGCTAAAGGCTCATTTCTTCAAATCCATGTTTTTCTTCACAATCACACTTTGCTCTTTTCCTGCAAAGATCAGCAGGGATTTGAGGACCCTTAGCAGGAAGGAAAAGGTGCTGGAGAATTTTGTTCACCCAGGGTGTCGGTTCTCTGTTTGTCTCTTTTTCAGCTTTGTCCACTCTCCATTTGAAAAGGTACCACCCCGGTAGCTTTAAAACACAAAAGCTTATCACTGTATTCTTTTCTTGCTTAGTCAACCTTTTCATTACTGCTATGTATCTTCTGTTACCTTCATCTCATTCACCTCTGCATTTGTTATGCTTTCTCAAGGCACCTTATCTTTCCATGATTAACTTGAACGCAGAAACGCTTCCTTTGCACATACATTAATCTCTCTTCTCAAAGTAACTGGTTTATGTCAAAGTTAAAAGTTATCTATTTTCAACAAATCAGACTTTTAAAGTAACTTTAAAATAAACATTTGTAGAGCATAGTGTGCTTTCTTACCTGAACAGAGTTGTTCGACTTTTGTGTAGTTTAAAGCTAATATATCATTAACCCATGCGATGATGTCATGTCTGCTCATAGTCTCTTGGGTTATAGAGGTAGAATACACGTTGACCGCCATTCCCCAACTAGGGAAAAAAAAAGGACAAAAAATATTTTTGACATTTTGACAATCGGTTTCTGGATACAATGAATTTACACTTCTTGTTCAAAAAAAGGAAGGGAAAGCTGCATCACTGCACAATCTTCCCTTATTTTTTGAGAAAGGAAGCTTAATTTTTATTTTTTGATGATACATAACCTCCTCAATGTCTTCTTGGAATCTATGAACCTATTTCTCTGACTCTTACTGTGAGCCTAAAGAACATACAAACCTGCAGTATTCTGCTTAATGCCAATAAGGTAGGAAAAAAAGAATCAGGCATAGTCTAAGGACAACATGGACAGGATCAGAGACCGAGGATCTGGGATTTCGTCACATAGTGCTGCACAAGTATAGCAATCTGACAGCTATCCATCGTTTTTTTGCCACTGCAGGATGATAAGACATCCTAAATCAGTATTTAATTTTCAGATAACTTCTAGAAGAGGTAGCAGTTCTGCTTACTCAAATGCTGATTTCTTACTGGAACAGGGGCCTTTTGGATCATTAATTCAGTTCCTAACAGTCACAGAGCGAATACCAGATAGTACTTTTTTATCAATTTACCAACCTCTATCCTGAAAGTAACTGAGACCTGCACCCACAACTGTCTGGTTGGAAAGCTGCTGGGGAGCCCGATTGCTCTGAATTGTTAGGAACATTTCCTCTCAGCTTAAACCCATTTGTTCTTCTGCAAACATTATCCTCCAGCACTAATGGCTTTTTCTTCCCCAGAGCTGATTTCATAATGCATTAGGGACAGCACTCAGACTCTGTCCCAATGCTCAGGTAGTCTAGATTAAACAGATCAATCCTCCGAGTCTCTTTATCAAGTCAGCCCTTCACTTACTGGTCATGCCAGCAGTCCTCCTTGAACACAGCCAAACAGATTCAGACTGTGTTCAGATAACGTTTCACCAAGACCTTGGAAAATGGCGCTTTGTGCTGAAATATTTCATAGCCACATTGTCTTAAATAGATTCTTCTAGTTAGCTGAGGTCCTTTCCTGCAAGTAATTCATAGTAGCTTCTATCATCAGTCCTCAAGAGCATAGACTGGAAACACATACTGCTGGATTTTATTCCTTGTTACTCTACACCAGTCACATTATTCTGTTGCAAGACATTGCCAAGAGAAGAGATGAGCCCATTCAAGTTTATCCCATCAATAGTTTCAAAGAGCAGAACCAAGATCATTCATGAAGAGAGTAAATAATGTTCCCAAGGCTAGAGAAGGTCAGGAAGTCCACTAGTAACAATCCAAGTATGAGGTGTCTCAGTATCAAATAGTTAAAGTTGTGCTATTATTTTTGGAAGGAAAGGGCTTGTTGGGGACTGCACACCCTCGTCTCTGTGACACCTTGTTGCTAACACTTAACCGCTAGCTTCGGGACCAGTCCTCCTGCCTCAGCCTGGGACCTCAACCTTCTCCCTCGGTGAAGGAGAGCAGGATCTCCTCTGTGGGACCCCAGGTCTGCATGGACTATTCCCATTGATGGTTTGTAAAGATGTAACTGTTCGAAGCTTGATAGACAGTTCTGCAGAGAACACAAAGACTGCAGGTTCACTCCATCCATTTTTTAGGTGTGGTGGAGCAACGCAGATAAAAAGTGTAAAAAAACCCACCAGCATGAAACTTGACACAGTAACAAATAAATGTGTAACTATGTACAGCAGGGAATGTATTTAAATACAAGATGACAAAGTTCAAAATACTGGTCACTTTCTATGAAACAAATTTCACAAACACAGAAGATTGTTCAAATTTTCCCCATCTACTGACATAAAGATCCAAGACATAAAATCTCCAAATTTGCCTGATGAGAAGGAAGCAAACAAAAATAAAAAAGAAGACGAAAAGACAGGTCAGTAAGGGAGAGCAGGCTCAAAAAATTTATGCTCTGATAGCCAGGCTACTACTGCCAGCAACTCATTCTAAACCAGGCGGCTCCCCTACCTGCTTCTGTACAGGCACCTCCGAAGTACGGAAGAAACCAGCCTGTCCTCAGTCTGTTCAGTTCTTCCCGCAGGCTCCCAGACAGCACAGCTAATTGTGTGAACATAGCACTGTATTCACTGTAACAGTTAGCAAAGGTCGTTTTCTTGGCACACGCTAAGTGCTTGGATCGAAGTGAGCACTAGGAACAAAGTTTTAGAAACAGGGAGTGCCCTTTTACTCGTAAAACCACACCATAACAGCTAACCCTGAAAGCTTAGCTTCAACATCAAGATGGAAGGGACTACGCAGGCAAACAGCACCTTTGTTACTAATGGCAGCTGAAGTCTAAAACACCACTGTTAGCATGGTTTCTACTTTAGTATTTTTAGCCTCTTTATATAGATAAGAAACTAACAGAAAGATACCACCACTGTCACTATTAAACTAACATTTTCAGCATTGCTTGTAAGATCAGTTCAAGTAAACAGCTTAATAGTGACTTTAATATTCACTCAAGATTCAGGATAGTGAGTTTAACATTAAACCAAGAGATCAATATGGAACAGTCCATTCATGTCTAAAGAAGCTAAAGGTATTTAGATGCCAACATCTGAAATAAATCTACTCTGATTTGTAATTGCCCCTACTTCATTCAAATTTTAATTGTCCTCTTGAGGTCAGGCAGAACTCAGAACAACCATCGGCTACCAGTAGTGAAAGCAGCACATCTACTCTGTTAAAAAGATCAAGAAAATCCGCACACATGAAGGAAGCAGAAATTTCCTCATCATCCTCTTCCAAAAGCAACTGCAAAGAGAGATACCTATCCTTCTGCAAGAGACAGGAGAGCAACCAACCTCCTTGGCTCCAGTGCATGGGATGGAGAACTCTGCTTCAGGAAACAGTGAGTAAATGAATAACCTTGAGTTTTACAACGATACCTTGAAGGATACCTGTAATATAACTTACGCTGTAACTGCAAATGAGTTATTATGGTCTATGGAGCAAATGAAAGTTCAGGCTATTAGAGACAATAGCTTCATGTTCGTACACACAGGTGTGTACACACAAGGATGTATCAATACAATTTTAAACAAACACACAGAATGAATCAGAATTTCTGTTAAAAAAAATCAATAATGTGGCATTGTCATTTATTTTCAGTGACTTGTTAACATATGCCTGAATCTTCCACAATTTCTTCTCTTGAAAGAGTTCACCATGTCTTTGCTGCTTCTCTTCCCCACCCTCCTAATGGCTATGTTTTAAATAAACTTAGCTGAGAAAGGTTTCCTTTACAGTAAGCATGTTCTAATTTGGTGATCAGATACACACATATCCTGTCTGCCTCACAGAAGGACCTTGGGGGGAAAAAAAAAAAAAAAAAAAGAAGAAGAGAAAAAAGGCGAAAGAGAGAAGGAAAAAGAACTACCAGGCAGCAGAGCTGCCATGCTCGGTGATAGGCAAGAACCCCTGTGCTCAACATCCACAGCTGGGCCCAGGTTTTCTCCTGGACTCAGTTCCCCATGTGCCGAACTGCTTTGAAAAACGTGATCCAGATTCAAAACACGTTAATAAACGTTTGTAAGGTGATGCAAGAGAACAGCTGGACAGGTGGAGATGCACAGGCCATACTCTGTGAACGGCCAAGTAGCTAACAACTTGATTGTATGTCCTAATATACTACTTCTTCCCAACTACATTATTTACAATTTCAACTTGTTAGGCTTTCCCTTGTTTAGACTAAAGGCTCCCAAGCATAAGATTGCTATGAGGCTTACGTAAGCCTGAAAGTGAGCATCTACCTGAGATCTTCCACCTTTCATAGAGATGTCTGGCAATTCTATAGTAACTAAAAGCAGACTCAAGAGAGCACATCATATCCCCTACTTCAGAGCACACAGGTGCAGATTAAAACCCTCTGGCTGTTACAGTACTGCCTAACCACAAAGGATGTTCCCTTGTTTTACTTATAAGAAACTGAAATTAAAACCCCAGTAAACACAAGCAAACCGTAGGAAAGTCTTCACATATTAGTCCAGGCCATTTCAGAAAAACACTTCACACGTGCACGACTAAGCACCACAGACCTGAGTTCGGAGAATTACTTAGGTGCTGAAAATCAGATATACGCTTAAGCAGTTTCTCCAATCCAAAATATACTGGCACAGCATGTCCGACGGTCAACATTACACCCAAAGGAGTATTAATCTTTTAAGGCATTATATGCAGCAATGAACATTCAGCTATTGGGCATTTTCCACTGCTCTTGCTACAGATAACTGCAGCTGTTACAAGGTGCTATCCAGCTGTGTTTAAGGACAGTTTTGCAAGAGGCATATTTACTTTATTTTTCCAGGGAGAAACTAACAGCTGTTGGCAGCAGAACCTGTATTACGACAAACCAGTAATAATGGCAAGACTGGAAGGATTACAGCAATGAATCTAATCTGTAGTGTAAAAACTCATCACACGTGCCATCACTTCTGAACCTGCAAGGCCTTCCTGTTTTGTACAATTAGGCACGGTCTGATGTTCAGTTTTAAATGCAGTAGAAAGCCTGTGTGACAATACAAAGAGGAGCCTTCTGGAAGTTGGCACCTGAGAGCATCAGGATAGATACTGCCAGTAAAACAAAAGATTTCACACCAAAAATTACTGAAGCGGAAGATACAGCAGAAAGGCTAAGATGTAGCTGAGTGAGACTGCTGTAGCTCCTGTTGGGAAGGCTTTCTAGATTAAAGCTACTGCAAAACAAAAATCCCTGAAGGAAGAAACCTGCCAGCCTCAGTGGCTGCATCCCTGTAGAAGGAAATTTCATTGTTTCATATCATCCTGCGATGGCAGCTGATTTGCAGCTGGACAGTCTTAGCCACAGTCATTAGAGGCCAGTTATGCTGGAGGTTGTCTTTACTGAAAGGAGTCCTGAGGACAGAAGAAAACCAACACAAAAAGCTCCTGCGCAATGCTGACAACACTGTTCTTATTCTCCCTTTTGGCTTATGCTGTGCTCCGGCAGCAAATTCAATGGCCATGGCCACAGCCCTCGCGTCAGAGCGCTGCAACTGAAGTGGTATTTGTAGCAAGCAACATAAAGGCTCTATCTAGTCAGAAACTCAAAACAGTTAAAGATTAATCACAATGAGTTATTACCATGGAAAAAAGAAGAATAGGAGAAAAGAATCCTGCGGTTGTAATATTGGGAGAAATTCACACCTTTTAATATGCTGAATGTGAAATCTCTTGTGCACTGTTCCCATATTACTAAATAGCCTCGAAATGTTGAAAATCTTTTATTACACCTTTTATTATACCTTTACAACATGGATCTGACTTGAAGACCTAAAATGATTCATGAAGCATGCTACCGAGTCTAGACAACTGAGGCAATCCATGTACGTTTTGGTTGCTTGAATGTTGCAGGATTACCATTTAACACAGCATACAGCATGTTTTCTGTAGTTCTCATTGCAGTTCCCTGTTTAAACGCAAGTGAGACTAGAGTAACAGAGATTTACTTTGATTGGATTAGGGCATTTTAAAGTTTTATTCTTTTAAGTTAGAGGCTGCCTGCCAACGCTGGGATGTTCTGATCTACATAAATGGTTACGATGGGTCTCAAGGACTGGTTTAGACCCCAATCTGAGTAACTCTATAAAGACTGGTGATAATTCCATTTTGTGGTAAATATGGCTCTAGGAAAAAAAAGTAAAGAACCCACAAAAACATATTTTCTGAGAGGCAGAAAAGTATTGGTTCTTTTTCAGACATTTAGTTCTCCCAAATCTGAAAAAACACAATCAAAAGTATTCAAACAATATACACAGTTTGAGCCAAAACCTCTGAGATGGCCCAATAACTAGCAATGCATTACACTGTCTACTGCATAGTTTTTACAAAATACTTTTAAGTTTATTCACTAACCAGTTATGAAATTGGGGTAGTTCACCAAAATGAAAAGAACAGTTACAAATTCCAAGAAAATGATTTAGTGCTTGGAAGATTTTAGGGCACCTGAGAAGGACAAGCCACATTCACTGACTCACTTGAAGTCGATTTTTTCTGATCTTCCAGTCATATTTGCATAGCATAAGTAAGATTTATTTTTTTTTTCTTTCTCCAGCTACCTTCTCACTTCTGCTGCCACTGAAACTGCATGGCAACGTAATACATAATGTCATGTCTCTACAGCAATACTAACACTTTGTTCTTTTTCCAGGGTTCACCTTTACCTCCAAAAGTACAATATTAACACTAAACTACACGATATCTTAATTGCGGCTGAAAGTATTCCCATACCCTGAAAGGTTCCTTATCAATTTCTACAAGTAAACAAACCTTAACTAAAAAATACAGTCTTGACAAAGGATAAAGGTTCAAGAAAGGCAGATATCAACAGCTTACACAAAATGGAAGCAATTCGGAGTCTTTGGCCACCGCTTTTTCCACACAGGAACACTCACTCTGGTTAGAAACGACGCACAGCAGTGCACAGCACCCTCAAACTGCACCTTAGAGGAGTCGAAAAAAGCAATAGCAGCGCTGGGCGCTGAACAGACAGGCACTCGTTAACATGGGGAAAGGATGCACAAATTTCAGTATAAAATGAATGTTACTACAAATTAAGAAGGCATTTTATTAATGAAGAACCACAAAAAACCTTTGAAGTGGGCCCAATAAGAGGAATGTAAGCGTGGCAAGGCTGCAATGCTAAAAAAATAAACTGCTTTTACTTACAATTATTACCCTCCCCCTCCCAAGGCTTTCAACTCCAAGATCTTAAAGCTTGAATTGCTGCTCTGATGCCCTGAAGGAAGACATTCAACCTGTAAAATTTTCACAATAGACACTGCAACTAGTCTACCTTCCACAACAGACAAGGGGATTGTGAAAAACCAAAAAAAACACCCCTCCAAAAATCCCCAAAAAAGGTTATGTCTGAGAATTATTTTTCTCTGAATCATGTTATATAGTAAACTCAAGTCAACTAGAAACACCTACATTTTAGAAAACAGATGAGGATCTATGACCATTTGCTGCCTACAAAACCTTGAACAAGCTGATAAATAAACCAACATTTAATCTTCTGTGAAACCATCTCAATTCACCAAGACACACATGGGAGCTTTATTTCTCATTTTATTCATTTTTTTTTCCTCTTATGGATAATAACAGATTACTAAGCATACATGCAGACATCGCTAAAGGATTTCTAAGAGGTTAAAAACGTGCCATAAAGCAAGGTAACAGCAAGGCGGTGTACACTCATCATGGTGGAGAAAGGATGCCTTGAGAGGCAGCACATGTTAGAAAGCCTCAGTTCCTAGCCTGGGTTCTGCAAATAACAGGGGAACCTCCTATCTTTTTGCTTCCACTAGGAGATGGATGAGTACTTGTATTTTCAGACAGTAGATCCCCAAGTGCTTTAGCAAATGCATATTTACTGGAAAATGAAGACAGCAGCTGAAGAGAGCTTGTCCCCAAACCCACTGCCCCACTTGAGTGCAGCACATGCACTCCCAGGCAAAACAACGCAGATACATCCACACACCTAAGCAGCCACCTGCACCTACACCAGGGAAACATCTGCCCCCAATTAGGAAGGGATAAAAATATTCAGAAACTCTGATTAAGAAAAACCAACACTGCCAGGGACCCAGATTGCTGGGCACCCTATTCACTATGTCGGAGGCATAACCCACCAGCACAGCAGCCACGCTGCAGCCCGGCAGCAGCTCTGGCAGGGCAGGCGGCCCGTGGCTCCGACTCCTGCCATTTCCACCTTTTAAGTCCAGAAAATGCTGTGGGCAGGCTTGGGAGTTTCAGCAGGGATGAGATCCAACTAGAGTCAGATGAAGTCACCAAATGAATTTAGTTTTGACCTATCCAGGGTTTTGCTGCCCCCCCTCCTCCTCCCCAACACGTATACATTCTGAGGTGAAAGGCTAAAGTAACACCCTGATTTACTCCAAGCATAACGTAATTGCAAACGAGATTTTGTAATAGTATACAGCCCTCCTGAGGGGGGGCCTGAGCAGCCTCCAAGTGCCTCACACCCCCGCACAGAGCCAGGCCAGCAAGGCAGTGACTCAGCAGGAGATGGGCATCCACGGGATTCAGAAGAGGACAAGTCTGGGAAGAAGGCAAAACAGGAGGATTAAACAAGGGGAAATGCAATGCCTTTCTCCTAACACCTAGCTGTGTTTCCTAACAAGTGACTGCAGTGCACTTAATAAAGCCTGGTCGTCCAAGGCATGCAAAATTAACCCGGAGAGCACCCTCATGGGAAAGGTCTTGCCTAGCTACAGGGGGACTACAATACACCTTTTCTACTCGCAAATGATGTAATATGATATAGAGAACAAGGACTTTGTCATGCATCAACTTTTCTCTCTTTTACATTAAAACCAAACATAGATAGACACCGATTTATGCATTGCAACATTTATTCTAACCTTAATACACATATATGTTAGAATCACAGAATATCCTGAGTTGGAAGAGACCCACCAAGGATCATCGAGTAACTCCCTGTTCCCGCAGGGAACAAGACCCTTTGAAAGTAAGTAGTGCCTAAGTAGGCACTTTGAAGGCACCCGGAGTGACACCCGGGAAAGGACAAGAAACAGCCCAGCGACCACCCCTGCAACCAGTGCAGCCGTCCCAGGACCCGCGGGCAAAGGTGCTGGAGCACAGCCCGCCCGACAGAGCAGGCAGCCAGCCTCGCTCCATCCCCGAAAGAGCCATCGTGGCAGGAAGGTGATGACACTGAGCAGGGCTGTAAGACAACATTTATTTTAAACCACCTTTACCCTGCGGTTGTAAACAAGCATGTGACAACAGATGAAGCAAGAGGCAGCCGTGCTGGCTGCTTTCACTGGTGCATCCCTCTCTAAAACATGGCGGTGTATTTTTGTAATGTAAAATATTAAGATCTAGTATGGTTGTCCAGGGTTCCTGCTGCTACCACAGCTCTGCTGCCCTTTGGGGTTCAAAGGAGAAGTGCCAGTCTTTCTGCTGGGTATGCAGGGCCCTCGCTGGACAATTTTCCAGGACCAAGCTCCAGCAAACATCTGCAACCTGAACCACGTGTAAATCCCCCCGCAGCACTGCCTCTGCAGACCGCTGGCCCAACCCACTATATAGCTTTTTACTACGCTCTGTGTTCAACCTCTCTCCCACTTCTCCCTCCACCACTAGTGAAAGTTAGGCTAAAAATAATAATAATAAAAAATCCCATAGTTCTGACATCTCGGATGTTGTTGAAATAGTCCCGAATAAATACCCTGTCTTTGGCTTGTACAAACTCCCTGCAAATCATTATTAATATTCTACAGATTTCAAGTGTTAACACTACCAACCGTGACACTGGATTTTGGGTTTGGATACCAAAGTAACTTGACTTCTTCCCTCATTCTCATGAGTTAATACTATAACAGACAAGGAAACACCCTGAAATTATTCTGGTGCTCAAGATATTACCAGTAAATGCGTTGCGCTTAAGAATTAATCCTACCAAGGAGTACCTAGAACAGGGCTGAACTTCTGAGTGCAATTGCTTAACTGCTAAATTAATTTTGGAGCAACTAAAACTAGAATTCACTAATCCTTCATGGAATTAATTGCCCTTTAGGAACATGCTAGCTCAACCATCTGTGATTTATGTAATATATTATTCTTGCTGTGTGCCAGTAACCACAAACTTATTTTACCATTGTTGCTCTACCAACGCAATCGCTGAGACTACCAGCATCAAGAAAACGTTTGTGTTTTTTTTTTCAACCATGTTTGCCTTTGAAGGCCTGTGAAGTCAATGTTTTCTTTTAGATTTTAACTTTTAACATCTCCTGCCTATCTAAAGGGGGAAATCCCCAAAGCTTTGTTGTCCCAAATAATGTTCTTTAGATCTTGCTTACTGCTTTGATGCAACTGTGACTGCAAGAAAAGAATTACAGGCAGTTAACAACAATCATTATCTACCAGCCCAGTAAAGCTTTGTACCTTAAGCTAAGAGAAGCACAGATGTACTGTTTAACAGGACTTGGCTTCCTTTCATGGAGTATCTTGAGGTCAATTCCTAAAGTGTATTGCTTCCAGCTGGCAAACAGTGACATTATCAAGTTCAACTCCCACAATAAACAAGGCAAAAAAAAAAAGTTTATTGCTTGCATTACCTTCAACTACATATAAGTGCAGTTAAGAAGTCAATAACCTGTGCTGCAATGTGAATATTTAGTTTCTTCAACCCTCTCGGTGTTGCTGTAGGTCATGAGGCAAGACAGTTCTGCACCACTCCCTGTAAAAGCATGTCAAAATAAGCATGTGTCTGACACAGTTTAAGAGCTGTGCTCACAGTTAAACATTTTCTGCAGATTAAACTTATCAATAATGTTAATATTTTCTGCATGGAAAAAATACACAATTCCTTAAAAGCAGAGGGAGTAATTTATCAGCTTTTAAATTCAAGACATAATCTTTAATTGCAATGTACATAATTAATTTTATGACTTAGCTCTACTGTGTGTCTACAAACTTTTGGTCATCCCTGGGTTCTAAATTGCAGAAGTTGCTCCCAGTCATTTAGAGAATGCAACGCGAGGTAATTAATACACTGCAGCAGCAGAAGTACAGCTTTTGCAAGAATTAAGCTAGAAAAACAGTTGAAATTGATGCAGTCAAACTGAGACTGCATACACACGTTTTTCTTTTCCATTTGAAACCTTTGATGATAGGATGATCTCACCTTGGTGGCAGTACTAAATTTGTTGCCATATGATATTCCTTTCACTTTTAAAGTGCCTGATTTCATTACTTAGTTTTGCATGCTGTGTTTGAACTCAAGAGCTGTTTATGCCTATTAGAGTTACAGAACAGGATCACAAAGTGACTCGAGTAGGTGGGGAACTTGAGAGATATCTGCTCCAACCTCCCGTTCAGAGCAGAGCCAGCAAGAGAAGGCTGCCCATGGTCCCATCGAGCCAAGTTTCAAGTCTCTCCAAGGACAGATATTCCACAGCCTCTCTGAGTAACCTCTTCCAGCGTTTGACCGTCCCCACTGTGAAATTTTTTTCTCCCAATATCTAAAGCCATTTCTACTGTTGCAGCTGCTGACTGCCATTGCCTCTCCTCCTCTCCCGTGCACCTCAGAGAAGACCCTGGCTCCATCATCTTCACACCACCCCACCATCCCCATTAGACAACTAAAGACTGCGATGAGATCTTCCCCTCTCCTGAGCTCTCTCTTCTCCAGGCTGACCAAACCCAGCTCACATTCTCCAGCCCCCTGACCATCCTGGTGGCCCTCTGCCCCACTCACTTCAGTTGGTCGCTCTCTTTCCCAAATTGGAGGCACCAAATTCAGACACAATATGCAAGATGTGGTCTCAGAAGCACCAGAGGGGAATAATCACTTCCCCGGAGCTGCTGGCTACACGCCTGCTAGTGCAGCCCAGCATGGGTTTGGCCTTCTTCCCTGCCAGAGCACACTGCTGACTCATCTTCTTCACCAGCACCACCAGGTCCATATTGTGTAGCACTTCAGGAAAAATTAGAGGCGGGGGTGCTTAACGTGGTAGTGGGAAAAAAACCACAATACCTCACCATATTAACAATAGAGCTGCTTAAGAAACAAGGCAGTTCTACAGCATCCCCGTTGCTGTGAAACTCATTTCACACTTGGGGAGCACAGATTAAAAACATACATTGGAGAGCGAAACTTCTGCAGGCAGAAATATATATTAAAGAAAAAAAAAAGAAAATACTCCTTATGCCTCCTTGAGCCTGACAACTGGCACAACATGAATGTGTTGACTGAAACCAGTGTTTTCAAATCCCAATACAGAATCTACATCTTGCATAACTTTGAAACATTAATATGGGCAACAAGTGATATGGACCCCAAACAGTAATTCGGTAAAATATAATTTACGCCACTCTGCATAACAGAGTTTCCAACAGAATGGCTATTTACATGGGAATGCTGTCCTTTTAGGAAAATGTATCTCTTCTATTCAACCAATTATCATTTCACTGCCTCCATGTTCTCTGCACTCCTACACACCATAGGCTTTCTGTATACGAAAGCTCCCGCAGGACTTTCATATCACTGGGTTATGTACTCAACTTCCATACAAACAATTACTCACAGATTCTATAGTTATTTTAATAAGCTATGATTTGTATAACACTGAATCCATAAGTAAAGCAAATGCATATTCTACTTCAAATATTTCAGTGCTTCCTGTTCATGATATTACTGGACTAGCTCCACTGAGATTAACCTTAAGCAGCAAAGCATAACAACCATGTAAAATTTGCCTAAAATGAATTTTCATTCCCCCCAAATTGTTTAATACATATTGCCAGTAAGCCCTTCCGAGCATCAACACTGCATTCCAGAATGACAGGCAAGAATTTGCATTCATGTGCATCTCTGAATAATTACAGCTGCTTGGGTAGGAAATCTGGATGGTACTAAAGAACCCTGCTGTAGGGGGGATATTCACTTGAGTGACTCCTAAAAGATAAAACTTAAGTCCACGGATCTCAGCTCTCAGGGTTCCAAAATGCCAAGAAAGACAATATCAAAAATTAAACCTCTGAAACAATACACACAACCATATGGAAAAACAGGACATACAGCACTGCTTTACACTGCACCATTAGAGCAAAATAAGCTATATACCTTTACTCTGTCAACTGCTACACTGGAGAAGGGCCTATTTTACACAGAAGAAATCCCAAACTCCAAACCAAGAATTTTTCAGTTTGCATAGCTTGTTTAAATATTGTTCCAGATCACTCTATGTTTCTGTTTAAATTCACATGAGCTCACACCAATGTTTCTGTCCTTGCCCCTCCAGCCATCCAGGACCTGGATTCACAGAGGCTCCATCTTCCATCACCTCACCCATATTTCAAATGCCTGCCTCCCCCCAGTCAACACCAGTAAGCAATGCAAGGCGGCCGTACGCAGGGCCAGAAGATCAAGACCAGGACATGCATGGCATATTCCTCTCCAGGCAGAACGATTTGGCACAGTTGTAGGATTTCCTACGGAAGCTACATCCTTACGTCTCGCCTCTCTGATGAATGTTTACATTTCCTGTTTGGATAGCATAGCAAAAAAACCCCCATATTTACCATACAAGTACCCTTCACAAAGCATGGGGCTCTATGGGAAACAAGAAGTCATTTCAGAGTGGTTAAGCTGAGGCATTTAATGGGTCTGCTTTCAGGATACAGAGCTTTCTCTGTCAAATATTTGATAACTTAGTATACCACCAGAAAACTAGATTAACTTCTTTCAAAATATCACAGGCAAGATTTTCATTTTGAATTAAGTATGTGATAGCATGAAGACAGCAGAATTATGTTAAAAATAAAAAAGCCACCGCTTTTAAAACTCCAACAGTTAAATGCATGTTCGGTAAACTTTTATAGCTGATATTCCCCTTCCCCTCCCACCTAATTATAATGAAACAATAAGAAGAAGATGCTTTATCGGTGAGTCAGGCAGCAGAGATCTGAGCAAGATCCAAACAGCTACGCAGTGCTCAGCTAACACCATCCGCAGAAGAAACACGGATGTTTTCCATTTACATTCCCTAGCACTGATACTGGAAGGGAGCGATCAGTGCCGCTAGTCGGAGGCCAGGATTCAGGGAGCGAGGAAGACGCAAGTATCCAAATGCCATCCCGGTGCAGCGCGAGTCCCACCACCACCACGCTTACTCCACGCTACAGCCTTCGTGCCATCCCGCTCAGTGGTTTGCGTGATTGAGAACAGATGTGGCGAGACCACTCGTTTCCAATTATCAAACAAAGGCTGAAAGTTGCATCTCCAAAATGAAAAGCTGGCACACCATTTATCTTCTTCCTTACCAAGCCTTTGCTATAATTAGCTTTGGGCACGGGGAAGGAGAAAAGACTGTCAAATTAAACCAACCTCCTCCCCAAGCCCCAAAACCAAAACCTCTGAAGATATTTTTTTAAAAGTCACTCGTTCAAATGCCAAGGCTTGAAACGTAGACCTACTACACTTATTTTTTCTTACTACTTCCCAATACGAGTTTTATATCTCTAAAGGTAAGTCCAGGTGTGCCACCTGGGAGGACATTCCTGTGGTCCAGCCTGCTTGTCACGAGGTAGCTGCATCTCCCTCAAACCAGCCATTCGTGCAGCAAAGGAAAAACTCAAAGAAATAGCTTTAATTGGGCTCTCTTGATCCACAGCCCCACCTCCAAATCACCTTTCTTTCACAATGCAGCAGATTTTTCAACGCCTGTTTTCCAGGGAGGCTGGATTGAAGAAATGAGGCTGAAGCCAAAATGTCTGTTTCTAAAAGTGACAGCATCAGGTTCAGTTCCCGCATATCCTAACTCGCTCCTTTTTTTGTCAGTATGCCAGAAACATACTGCTGTTGCTATGCAGCTCAACAAGGTAGTTTAAAAAAAAACCCCATACCACACACCAAAAGCCAGAACGCAGCCTCCCACCCCCAGGATGCTTCCAAAGCCCACGGAGGCTGGGTGCAAACCAGGCGTACTCAGACCTTTGTGGTGAGAGCACTGGGGTACAAGATGAGAAGATGGTGCTGTCTGAAAGTTACTTTCGTTTCCTTACACAAACTGGGTTGCCTGTGGAGTGTTGTTTTCTCCCCCCGCTAAAGCTACCTCTCTCTTAGCCCCTCATTTTAACAAATACCCTCAACTCCCAAAACATTATGAAGATATTTCCTTCAAGGAATATTTAAATCCAGGTTGAGAGGTATCCCAATAACGCAGGCAGAGACTATCTAGGCTTCAAACTACCAATGCAGTATTGAGCAGAGTCATCCTCATAACCCTCCGAGACATTTACATGCACTCACGTGCGATTCCCAGTTCTCTTCGGACAGTTTCACCCTGTACTTTGTGAGAGCTGGACCTGCCCAGCAGAAGATACCCACCAAAACAGCTCTCCCTAGGCAGAGCACTCCCTAATCAGAAAACAAGATTAAAGAGCAGCAGTGGCGGCGGCAGTGACAGAAAGCCAGCTTTATGAAAGTGAAAGAAGAGAAAATAGAGGGTACCTAAGCTCACAGGAACCAAGGAAAGATTTCTGCATGGTACCTCTTATGCTGGCTAGTAGCTGGGGGCTGCAAGTCACCGGGAGGGTCTGCTCTCGGATAGCCAGTAACTGTCGTGTTGCTTGACAGATAAGGTGGTTATCACAAATACCTCTTTGAGAAAAGCTCAAGCCAAAATTTATGGGGTTTCATTTATGTTTGGTGTTTTGTTTTTTTTTTTAAACAAACATTTATTATTGCCTTTCTTCTGCTTCCAGTGAAATCTAGGGTAAAATTCTCATAATCTGCAATAGCAGCAGTTAGGTCAAGAGCAAACACCTCTGAAAATAATGTTTCAGTTACTAATATACTTAGTAGCATTTGCTTTGACTAGCCTTTACAGTTTCACAGGATGAAAACAGTCATGCCTTCTGTATTATGAAGCGAGAAGACAACTCACTGCTTTTACTCCGTATCATCTTCCCAATTCTCAGCAAGTTTGGGCCTTAACACATTAATTTTGTCAACACAAATGGTCTTTTTAGTTTCAGTGGAATTACCTGGAACCTAATTGTAGAGCAAGAAATGCCTTCTGCCCAGTGTAAGGCAAGCCGTAAGTCTCCCTTTGTACCCCGGGTAAAGCTGCACACGTGCGGAAGGCAGAGAGTCCCGCGGGGGGAAGGATGCTCTCCCCCGTGCAGGGCCAGCCTGCGTCCGGCACGTCGTCGGGAGGTGGGAAGGCAAAGACTAAACCAGATTTTGCTATAAGGTAAATCTCGACTTTCATCATGGAAGTCATCAGCTCATGCTGCAGTAACGGACAGCCAGATACACTCTGTATTATTTCAGTTTATCTCAGCGGTGGGTGAGGAAATCACCGCTTCCGTCCAGCTTTCGTTGTCGTGCACAGCACCATCGCGCATCGGCGGGATAAACAATGACTTCTAAAAGGAAGACAATGCTTAGGAAAATCAAATACTTAAACCAGATACCATTTGAAAGGTACATACTCAGAGATAGGAAAGAGGGTTTTTGTTTTAGTTTCTTTTAGCTTAGCGATTTGAAGAAAAACAATCAGGAAGTTAGCCCCCTTCCCCCTCGGTTCGTGAAAGTTCTGGGTAGAGAACTAAATATAGCCAGTGTACGAAGGACCAGAAAACCATTTTTCTAGCAGCACATAGATAAACCAAAAGTTAGGTGTGGTATCCTGCAAAGGAGGGTACAACAGTCTGTCCCTTTTAGATCGGAGTGGTTTAGCCTAGGTATGCCATTCAAACCTGGAAATATTCAAACTCTTTGTACAGTTAGTTTTTACAGCTAGCTTTTAGAAATACGATGAGCTGATCAACCACACAAGATGCCTGGAGTCTGGCAGAAAAGCACTGCAGACATGCCCTGTTTAAAAAAGAATTCTCTATGCAGCTGTTGATTTGGTATCTCATTGAATTTTTTCAGTATTCTTTGAACATACAAGTAAAACTATAATTAAATGTAATGCCGTTCTCAGAAACGAGCCCAAATCTATTTGGGGCCAATAAAATGACACCTCCGTTCCAACCAAATTTTAAAGTCAGTCTCCTGATCCGGAGCGCCTGAAACAGCATTTCACTAGAGAAATACAGATCGATTACAGTTATTTACTCTGAAAGGTAACATCTCCCTGTGACTAAATTTTATGCCAAAGTGCCTGGTTTCCATTTACCAGCTAAGTAAGGCTGGATGAGAAACTTAACACCTCGGGCCTGTATGTCCCAGTCTGCAAAATATAATATGTCCTTTGGAAGACTTGGGAAAACTATTTGTGGCTTTGCATACGGAGCACATGGCTGGGACTCGTGTGGTACAGGTTCAATTCCCTGCTGCTCCCTCAACTCAGCGGATAACTTAGGGCAAGTCCTTCCATGTCAGCTTCCTAGTCTGTAAAACAGTTTAAACTTCAGCTCTTTTTAAATCTGCTTCAGGAGTTGAGTATCAAATCTTTGGTAGGAGCTAGTATTTGAAACAGTAAAGCTTTTTTTTTTTTTTTGATCTGAGAATATCTAAACTGGTAAACACAGGTTTATTCTGATCAATAAACACTACTTCTATTTTAAAATATTTATGGAAGAGCACATTAAAAGAAGTAAAATGAGAAAGCACTTCTGATAGTACAGGAGAAAAGTGAAAGGCAAATACTGCACCTCTATACATATCGTAGAGGCAGTTTAACTGAAGAGCAAAGCTGCAGTATGCAGAAGTGTACTGCGAGCAAAGTACGTACTTCTAGATCTGATGTCATGCTCCTGGCTGTGTTTAATGACATATTTATTCCATATTTCTAGATACAGGTGGAAAAAAAACAGCCCAACAACCAGGGGCCTAGCAACTTGATGTGTCATATGGTGAAGTCGTACAGGCTGCTCCGTAAGTCTGCTTCGAAGTCAGCGTGGCACCAAGGGCCCAGCCCGGCAGCGGGCACAGCGCTGATGCTACTCATCTGTCATACTGAGGGATCTGCTGCTGCGGCTCAGACTAAGCAAGGACCAAACTAGTCTAGCTACTCAAGGTTTTCATGGAAGTTAAAAGCTCATTCTTTTCCAATGTCAAGAAGAAGTTTCACTACAGTTTTCACATATTTTCTTTAAGGTTTCCTTTCTCTTATGGTTGACGTCTACTTCATAAAGTACTTAGCGCTACAGAAGAAAACAAATGAAGTACCATTCCCCCCCCTGGAGAAAGAGGGAAATCACAGATATGGGTGCCACGATTCTGTAGGTCAGGGTAGGTTTCCACAAGACAAAAAAAAACCTAAGTAAGATTCCCCAGGGGAAATTTTTATTTGTTCATTAAAGGTTTATTTCTGGAACATATTGAATTGGATTATTTATTTACCGCCCCAAAATAACATGCAACACTAGCATTAGTAGTTCTGCATGCATTCCTTTATATTGCTCTAGATCTGGATACAGATGGATACCAAGCTCTACAAGACTGAGGAGCGCTCCTCTAGATGAAAGGCTATTCAGGTGCAGAACAACTTCATAATTTCTGGAAAATTAGGCAAGTGATAGAATTATTTCTGTCGTGTTTACCACAGCAGCCTCGCAAAATATCTTTTCTAGACATAGTTCAATGTACAATATGACAGGCAGAAGGACAAGAAAACCGACTTGTTGATGGCTACAGAAAATTACATACAAACCTATTGCAAAAGGATAATGGAGAACCCCATTGAACAGAGGTTTTCCAGAGAACCCTTCTGAAGGAAAGCAGTGAGACAGCAATCAGTAGCACCCATGACATGTCAGAATAAGAAGCAGGGTAATTAATTTCAAAGCTATTTCATATTTCTGCTTAGGTGCAAGATGGAAATATAGCTTTCCTCTAAAAGAGAATCTTGTACTGCTCAGCTGAAATTTAGGTACAGGAGGTGAGAGCTCCAGCCTTTCTGCAGGCAGAAATAGGTCTTTACAAAAGCGATTTTGCTACTTGTTCCTAAACGCGAGCATCGGGGCTTCGTTACGCAAAACATCAATAGATTCAGAGAGAGGGACAGGCTGAATTTTGTGGTATTCAAACAAACCACACACTTGGATCTCGGACGCATTTCCCGATCACCCGTGAGTGTGTGACCAACAATGAGATTCACTGTTCAGGTTGCTAATGGTCAGCTATGCCGGGAGCAGCTCTGTTATTCCTCAGCAGAAGAAAAAAATATTGTGATTTTCTTCAGACAAACAAGCCAAGTCATCCACATTTGTTTCCATCTAATCGAGCGTACAAGTCGCCACTTTAGGCAGATATTTGAAAGCAGCATCATTTCCTGCTGTTTGAAAATCAGCTTTAAGGGGCGTGTTCTCTGCAGAGGCATTGCTTGCTGTCATCCAGGCAGCATTTAAAATAGCTGTATATTAACATCAGGGGAGCTACTGGCCGTATTATCATCCTTCGAGTCGGCAGCAAAGGAGCACATAAAACCAGTTGCGTTCCGGGCTGCGCCGCGACCCTTATCAAACAATGCAAACAATTTTAATGAGCTTATCTGCCGGAACATATTGTCAGAGATGTTAATGCAGAAGCGCTGCCAGCGGCGCATGCCAAACGATTCATCAAAAATGCCTACAACT